>NC_132893.1:34579190-34741690 GCF_030463535.1 Salminus brasiliensis
CAGATGAACCAGATGTTTTAGAGAAAAACACAGAGCTCTGAGGGGCAGTAGACCCACAGTCCTGAAGCAAATTTACGGCCTTTGGCTGACGCTCTTATCAAGAGTGACTTCCATGTGAATTATGTTACACAAGCAGGAAAATGTAGAGTTAGGAGTCTTGACCAAGGACTCGTTTTATAATTGGTGTAGTGTCTGACGAGTGGCCCAGCTGTCTAAGCGCTGGCCCTACTGCTGGGGTCTCATTTTCTTTTTATTTATCTTAATGTTTCTTTTTAGTTTTTAGTATTTTACTATATACACTCTAAATATATATACCCTAAACATGCATCTCCAGGCCACCGCTAATGACCGCCACCTGGAGCTAATCTAGGCTACACGCTCTAGGTGATGGTTCACCCCTGTTTAAGGGGTTAAAAGGTCCCACAGAGCTGAAATTTGAGGGAGACAGACATGGGGGTGAGACACTGGAGCTAGCACAGGGATGAAAGCCTTTACCTTACCTTACCCTACTAGAGCTATCCCTAGTTTTGCTCACAGAAGCCCCGCTGAGCTCTGGTCAAGTTTTCAGTTGGGTTTTGGTGAAAATCACTACACTGAGCCTGTCACTGTGTTCCTTCCGTGTGAACTGACTGCTGGCTAATTTGTGGCATGCCTCTTTCCCCAAGGGACGCATCACATGTGTTGCTTGGTGTGTATTTGTAATTTCTCCTAGCTATTTGGGATTAGTAGACTAAGCTAACCTTAGCCTTTTTTTGTACAGGAACCTGAGGCCTCCTCATGTGATGTCAAAGGGTCACAGTTTTAAAAAATTAAGTATCATTGTGTAGAGAAGCAGAAATGGAATCTAATTTGTGTCCAAACTGTTATTACACACTTCTGTAGCTTAATAATGAGTCAGTGTGCTTGCTCTGTAGCCACTGTACTTACAGAATAATAAGCCTTAGTGTGTAATATAGTGTAATATAGAGAGTTTAAGGGGTTCACCCCCACAGCGAGGCTTATTACACACTAAGGTGCAGTACTCAGTAACTACAGGGGCTTCTGTACAAACTGGTGGGACTATTTCTATGGGACTATACATACATATGGGACTATACATACATATATATATATATATATATATATGTAATGTCCCATATGAGGACTGCTTAGTGCATGCAGGGAAGAAATGGCACTCACGGTGAGACGTGACACCCTGACACGTAGGCGTAGTTGCCGGTGTAGCGAATGTCACACCGCACTATATTGTTGCTGTAGTCAGACTCTTGTACCTGGTAACTGGGGTTAACACTGATCTGTACCAAGAAGAAGAACAAATCACATAGTGCTCGCTTTATTATCCAGCAAAAGATTTTTAATGTAATTAATAATGTCAAGTAATGAATATTTTAATATAAATATTCTCCATATCACAGTCATAAAATACCTGATAACACAATAACAATAATAATAATGATTTTTTAAACATTCAGTTGTAATGATGAACAGATTCTACTACGAAATGTTTTAAAAAATAATTAAAAATCTCTCTATATTTTTTGTCATTACGTCTTTTAGTCATTATTCATCACATTTATCATATATGCATGAAAAGAAGTCATGGCTAGAGCCATGCAGTGAATCCTATATCCACTGTATCATAGGCCTCTGTCTCTCGTCTACACTCACATATGCACTTTAACACACTGCACACACACTGTACAAGGCATCTTCCGTTTTTGACACTTACTGTATAATTTGTGTATTGTGTATATATTAAGATTTTTGAATAATATATGTATTAATGATTACCATATTATTAATATAGTCAGGCCTGTTTACACACCTTGAGGATGTAGTTCCCAGGCTTCACGTCGGTGATGTCTATCCACTGGCAGTCGATGTCGGCGTTGTAAGTGTCGTAACATCCTGGACTCAGGCCCTGCAACAGCACACACACACACACACACACACGCACATACATACAGACACACACACATACACACCCTCAGCATATGTTCTTCAGAGCCAAAGCTGTACTCACAGCAGCCCTTGTTCAGCTACAAAGCCGGATAATGTTAGAATCTGCCGTTAGGGACTAAGTGGGTGGGCTAAGTCAAGACAGGACAAGGCATGAGACACTGTGTTCCACTTATTCTTCATAACTCTGAGGGGGTTTTAAAAAGCAGCAGTTCTGACTCTGCCACCAGGGGGCCAACACCTTCATTTGTCATGCGATCTGTTATCCACAGCAATGGACACACACACATATATATATATATATATATATATATATATATATATATATATATATATATATATAAGTTTACAGGTATAGGTACAACAGTCCTGCAAAGTTTCAAGGTTCTAGTTTGGAAAGTGTAGTTTTGAGTGTATAATAATAATAATAATAATAATAATAATAATAATAATTTCTGTAAATATGCAAATTCATAACATCTTACTATTGTGGTTTAATAGCTAGAACCTTAATTTGTACTTTAGTGCACTGAAACCACATGATCAAGTCTAGTAGAGGTTACTGAACACCTGTGTGATCAGTAGCGGGTCCTAGCTATAGCAATACTTACTGGTTGGAGTTTAAGGTCTGATCATGTAAATAAATCTCACACTTCTGTAGCTTAATAATGAGTCAGTGTGCTTGCTCTGTAGCCACTGTACTTACAGAATAATAAGCCTTAGTGTGTAATATAGTGTAATATAGAGAGTTTAAGGGGTTCACCCTTTAACACAGTGAGGCTTATTACACACTAAGGTGCAGTACTCAGTAACTACAGGGGCTTCTGTACAAACTGCTGGGACTATTCTCTGGTAATAGACGTGTGGAATAACACTTTTGGGCTGCTGGCAGGACATAGGCTGTTTAAGGGGATAAAATCAATTGTCAATCTGAACCCATTTTAAATCTGTGTGCCTTTTTTTTTGGAATAGACCAATTAGGCAACTATATATATATATATGTATGTATGTATTCCTGCAAAGTTTCAAGGTTCTAGCTCGGAAAGTGTAGTTTTGAGTGTATAATAGTAATAATAATAATTAAAAGAAAAATAAGGTACCCAACTAAGCTAGAATTTAGAAATTATATATTATATATTAGAAATATGTACTATATATGTATACTATAAGTATACAGGTATAGGTACAACAGTCCTGCAATGTTTCATGGTTCTAGTTTGGAAAGTGTAGTTGTGAGTGTATAATAATAATAATAATAATAATAATAATAATTAGAGTACGGTACCAAACTTAAGCTATTTTGCTTTGCTGGAATTTCTGTAAATATGCAAATTCATGGCATCCTGCTATTGTGGCTTCATGCAAAGTTGCTCTATGAAGGACCACACACTAAGCTAATAGAATAGTAACTGCGCCCCCTTGTGGAGACACCTCAGCCTGCTCAAGCTGAGTGAATGCGCGAGCTGCAAAGCCACATCCAGGCGGACTGATGAGGTTTACTGAAAGCTTTACTGAGTAGCCTACATAGGTCCGAGCTGCCACAGTGTACCGGAGGCGTATGAGCTTCCACTACTTCATAGCTACATTTTGGAGTGTGTGTGTGTGTGTGACCTTTTTCTTTTGACCTTTGCTTAACATGAATGAGTGTGAGAGGTGGGGTTGTTTCACCTGTGTATGAGCGGTGCAAGCAAAGCGTCGGTAGTAGCCGTAATCACAGGAAGTGTCCTCTAGGCAGAAACTGGCCTTGTGGCCCTCAGCCACGCGTCTGTGGGAGCTGGCGTCCAGCAGGTCGTAGTGGCTGAACTCGTCCATGCTGTGGTAGTGCCTGGGGACGCACAGAGAGAGGAACCTCTAGTGAACTTTTCCAAAAGGGCTGTGGCTCAGGTGAGGAATGTGGTATGTAGCAGTATTTGAACTATTTGACTTCCATGCACTAAATGTCCAAATGTTTGTGGACACCCCTTCTAATAACGAGTGCATTCAGCTACTTTACACTTGACATTGCTGACACAGATGTGCAAATGCACACAAGCTTGTTTAGTCCCTGTAGAAAAGTACTGCCAATAGATTAGGACTCTGGAGCAGCGAGTGAACGTATTGGCACCATGCTGCCTTAAACCAGGTGTGGGCTAGAGTAGGCCTTAGCATTGAGCTGTGGAGCAGTGGAATGCTGGATGGTGGTGGTGCTCCATCTAATACTTTTGGGTTGAGTTGGGGAGTTGAAGATGAGAAGGGGTGGTGATCATCATCCAACATCCTGACCTCACTAATGCTCTTGTCGCTGAATGCAATCAATCAAATCAAAGCAATCCTTACAGCAATGCTCCTCCTCCAAACTCTAGTAGAAAGCCTTCTTCCCTAGACGGTAGAGACAGTTACTCCAACAAAAGCAGAATCAGCTCTTTTTAATACCCAATATTAACAGGTGTCCCAATACTTTTGTCGAATGAATGGATCTGTTATGTGGAAATTAGTGTAGTGGAAGCTTTGTGGTCAGACAGTGTTGCTGAGGCTGAGGACAGCTCATGTATTTGGACGGCAGATGTTGTTTGCTGCTGTTGGGAGCATGAATAAGATGCTCCAGCAGGGCCAACTCCTGCTAAATGTGGAACTACACAACTACACAAATACACTCATCTGCCTTAAAGGCAACAATCTGGGGAGGAGCGCCAGGAGTGGGAGTGAGAACTGGTGCTGGTGGGTTCACATATGGTTGCACTTCAGTGATAAGGTACATCTTCAGTGCCCAGAACATGTGGGGAGCCTCAAACCGTTCACTGCTTAAAAAAAACCCAGAAGGAAAATAGTTTCTCTGGTTCTCTTCTCCTGGTGAGCAGCGTGTTCTCTCCAGATTATGCTAAAGATTAGCGCTGAGCACAGCCAGAAAAGTGTCACTGAGTGTCAGGCAGAATAAACAGAGGTCAGCGCTGAGCTCATAGGGGCCTTTTTGTGCCTAATTTCACCCCTGCTAACTGCAGGCCTCATGTCATTGTGTTAAGTGGAGCTGAGCCACATGTACTCCATACATGGTGGGGAAGCGTAGCTGACTTCAGGACTAAACTATGCTCTGTGAGCCATTACCAAGTCTGCCACGGTGGAGCGGCGAGAGTGGGCCTCCTTACTGTTTTCCTTCAGACAAGAACACAGACCCCTTTCCTCTGAAACGCTGCTCCAGACTCCAATCACACCCATATCAGAGACTAATCCAGTTCAGATGAGCTAACACAGACACTATCACATACCCCCAACCCACCCCCCCCCCCCCCCCCAAAAAAAAAAAAAACAGAAAGTAGGACAAATAAGTCATGAATGTTAGATAAAAACCTTGTAACTCCATTTTCCGGTTTTCACTTTTATGTGCCAGAATTTCATGATGAATGGACCAATAGAAATGCTCCAACATGACTTGGAATAACAACTTTTTACTTTGACTTCCAATGAATGTTCAGAAGGTTTGATTCTTCTCCTGTAAAGCTGCTGTTTTTAAAGTATTTCAACATAAAAAAAATACGGAAAAAATTAAAAATTAAAAAATGTGGTTCCCAGTGCAGGGGGTGGTGGTGGTGTGGTCTCTACTGGCTCGGGCTTATAAAAAAAAAGTAAGAAAAGAAAGGCTGTTTTGGAGATTTGTGGACTGTTTTTGTATGTGCATCATATAGAAGTTACATATGTAACTCTCAATATGGATGTGTTAAAAACAACACAGCAAAACCAACCGCATTACAGTTAAAGAGCTTACGTAGGAACATTGTTATAGTGTTTTCATTTTTGTTTATTAAATATCAGAATTGTTCTGACCTCTTTCTAACCCTTAAAATGTATTTATTAGATTTTATTAGGCTGTTTGTATTAGGCTACTGTGCCTTTAAGAATGATATATGCAAATTATGACTGATTTTCTAAAAGAAAAAAAAACCTCCAGGCTGAAATGCTTCTTATAACTTCACATGGGCGGAGCTAAACTTTCTAGCTGGGTATATATTTTAAAGCTGATATGTGCAGTCCAAGCTCAAACAAATAGGCCTTAGCCACCCCAGTGTGGGCGGGGCTAAACTGCAGTATATTTCAGCCAAATCTATTTAAATGTGTTTGTTTTTATGGCACATGAGCTGGCCTTTGCCTCCTGCTCACTGTTGGTGTGTCTCCATTAGTGGTTGGGTGCTGCTGCCTGCCTACCCTCTGGATCGGCCTTGTCCCTCTGTATAACCCCCCCAGTTTGCTGTGTTCCTCCTGACCCTTTTGTTTTCTCTTCCTTTCTGTTTTCTTTCTATCTCTTTCCCATGTGCTGAGACGCCCTGTTCTGATGCTCTGTTCTGTCCCGGTACTGCCCGGTACTCTCCCCTGCTGCTCGCTGGGATTCTGTCGTGCTCTAGATCTACAAAAACCTCTGCATTTGACTGGTTAACCTGCATGAACTTTCACATTTTACTCACATTTTTATATTTCTTATTTGCCACAGCTCTTAATTCCTTATTCTCATTGTTCTGTTATTTGTCCTGCTATCCAATGTCCACCAGAGGAGGATGGGTTCCCCTTTTGAGTCTAGGTTTCTCTCAAGATTTCTCTCTCTAGTTCTGAGGGAGTTTTTCCTTGCCACTGTCACCCTCGGCTTGCTCAAAAGAAGCTCGGACCTGGATCTCTTTTAAATTTGCATCTAATTGAACTGATATATTGAACACAATATGGCATAAATGTGCTGTAAAAGTGTTCTGTTAATGAAGGTATCAGTGTAGAGAGTGTATAACTGACTCTCTGTCCATAATTAAAGCCAAAAAGCAGAAAAGCTAAACACACAGCAGGTTTAGGTGGGCAGATGTGCTTCAAGTTGGCACAGAATGACTCACTGGTGGCAGCTGTGCCACTCCCAGGCGTAGCGCGGCCGGCTGGGCAGAAAGTCGGAGGTGCCCTGGTTCTTGACCCGCTGAGGGAAGCGCAGCAGCATACGGGTGTCGTAGTCTCTCACACTCGACCTGTAAGCCGAGCTGCTCGGCGAGAAACAGCAAAACCAAAATACAGAGTATCAGACATTGTCAAACAGCGGCCGAATGCCTCTGCGTGAAGTGTGTCTTGGCAGAGGCCGTGCATTTCAAGCATGCATGAAAACTAAAGGACAAATATTGCTGCTCGCTTTCTGATTTTTTCCCTGCAGTCTTTTGAGTGTGGTTCACTAATAGGTTTAGCAGTCGGCCTGGTGATGGTTTTTCCATGTAAACGTCCTCTGCTGAAAACTCCACTGCAAAATATCCACTCTCCACCCCTTCCCATCACAGCACAACTTTCACCCCACTCTTTTTTCTCTTCTCCTTTCCACAGAACAGGCTCGAATTATAGGAGTATCTTTCAGCAGGAGGGAATTTACAGGCCGATGCGTGACTCATGCCTTCAGCCAGAATGAGCGAAGCCCTTGGCTCTGCACTCTGCCTCCCTTTCAACATAACATAACTGATTGCACTGTTGTTTCGGGGTTTTTTCCCCCTTCTGTCATACCTGGCGAGGCAGTTCTCCTCTGCGGCACATCTGAGGTTGTACATTGGAACCCTCTGGACGTAGGTGGAGGCCTGGATGTAGTAGGGATCCGCCACGAGGTCTGGCAAACCTGCGGAACACTGAGACGTCTCACTGGGCTAGAAAAAATGCTTGGACCCCTGAGACAAGACACTCACAATGGACTACAGTAATTACGTCTTTATTCCTTAGCTCTGGACGGTCTCGCTCTGGACGGTCTCGCTCTGGACATTTATTCCAAACTACATTCATGACAATAAAGGTTCCTGATTGGTTCTCAGCTTCTAGTCTAGTTCTATTGACCATCCTCAGAATTTTGATAATCTGGTGAAATTACCCTTTGAGGGCAGGTTATAGGTCAGTTAACGCACTGTCCCTTTCAGTCTAGACGTGTAGAGCATTTAATGCACAAGTAACGTTAACCCTTACCGTACTGAAAGTACCTTGTGCCGTATCCAGGCCTTTCCCTCGGGCTCGGTCTCTCGTAGGTGTCGTAGTAGTTGTAGTAAGGGTTGTCCGGGTCAGTGGACTTGTACGGGTTGTACGGGTCATCTCCCACCATGGCGTCCCCCGGCGCGCTCTCGTTGCGCGGGTTTTCCCACTCGGTGCCATTGGCGCGCCTCGGCGCACCGGTGGCGCGTTCTCGAGCTCCGCCACGCGAGCGCGCGCGAGCAGCCCCGCGACCCCGTGCGCGCTGGGATGAGCCAGCCTGGTCGCCACCGAGCCTCGAAGGCCTGCTGATGACGGCGACCGGCCTCCTAGCCTCGGCCTGCGCCTCCGCGTCCGCGTCTCTCCGGAGCGGCGGCTGGTACTCCGACCCCTGGCTGAGCAGGCTGAAGAGCTTGCCGTTGTGCTGCCACTGGATGGTCTGCCTGAGCTCCGCTGCGCTGTTCGCGGGCCTCGGCTCGCGCTGGGACTGCGCGCTCTGCAGCACACAGCCCAGTAGACATAGGTGCGCACATGCGTAAAAGACGGTGCCAAGACTGCGCGCAGGCATCGTGAGCGCCTTTTTCTGCCCTCTAAAGAGGCTCCTCCGCTCGAACGCGCCCGATCTCTCCTCTCTAACCCGGCCGAGGACGTCCGAAAGTGCGCTCAGACACAGCCGGGGCAGCTTACATCGCGAGCTTACACCGCGGATCTGCAGGAAGCCTCGTGTCGCTGCGCGCCGCGGAGAGCCAAAGCGCACAGTGTGAGCAGCAGCAGCAGCAGCGCAGCGGCGGGAGCAGCAGGAGGAGGAGGAGGAGATTGTGGCCGCCTGTGATTCCCTGTGTACTAAAGCTCCACTTCTTATGCAGCTGTAAACGTGAGCTACATGACCTTGGAAAAAAAAGGAAAAGGGAGAAAAAAGGAAAAGCACCCTGCCTCTCCTTCCTCGAGAAGATCGCTGGGCTGGAGCTGCACTGGGGTTCTGAGAGTGCTGCTCTTTCATCTTCCTCACTTTAAGCAGCAAATGCGAGCTTCAACATCTGGACTGAGTCCGAGCTTCAGCCCAAGCCACGTCTTTTACACCTGCAGCTCTGCTGGATTCCTCTAGATGTTCATCTAGAAGAAACGCTGTTTTTGGAGGCCTTAGAAGCCTACCAGATCTCCACAGTGTCCACAGTTCCCCTGTCACCTCAGCTGCAGCCAACCAGCCACCACATGTTTGAGTCTGAGGTCTGCCTCAGGTCTTTACATCAGAACTAAACAGCTAACAAGTAACAGAAGCTTAAATCACCCAAACATATGTTAACATGGCCTGTATTAAATTGACAAAAGTATTGGGACACCTACACCTCAGTCACTGCTTCTTCCAAAATCAGAGTTGATCCTGCTTTTCTTAGGAGTAACCTAAGTCTCTACTGCCCAGATAAGAATGTTAGCTTTCTGTTAGCTTTCGAAGGAGCATTGCTGTGAGGATTTGATTGCATTCAGCGACAAGAGCATTGTTAGTGAGGTCAGGATGTTGGATGGATGATCGCTATCGCTACCTCATTATCATCCCCAACTCCCAGACTCATCCTAAAAGTACTGGGTGGAGCTCCACCACCATCATCATTCCAGAGAACACAGTTCTTCAATGCTGGGGGGCTTTATACCCCTCTACTAGCATGGGGCCAATAGGGTCATGATTACTGATCTGCTCCAGAGAGTCCTATTCTACTGGCAGTACTTCTTTATCTACAGGGACTAGACGAGCTGTGTGTGTGCATTTGCACATCTGTGTCACCTTAAAGTAGCTGAATGCATTCATTAGAAGGAGTGTCCACAAACATGTGGACATATAGTTTATTTGATCTGAGAGCCAGACAGAGTGTAGATTTGCTTACGTTAGCTAGTCAGCCAGGCAGATAAACAAACAGTCAAGGCTGGCTTCCCAAAATCACACACTTGCTGCCATATTTACGTTGGATAATCATGCTAACGCAACGCTAGTGTTAGCCCACTATCCAGCAAGAAGCAAGGAGGCGGAGTCAGCAGGCGAGGGCCGCAACACCACCACCGTTGCTATCTGATCAGCGCCCCCCTGGCCCCCCCTTGCACTGCGCACTGAACGGTGTCTCAGGCATCAGGCAGTGCTGTCATTACCATTAGGTGTAACAACTTTCTGTGACCCTTCAGACGTCTGGTCAAATACACCACAATATCCCTCCACCATAAATATGTATAGATATTAAGGGTTAAAATCCGCAGCCTGAAAAAGCCCCCCAACCACTCTACACTAATAAGAGTCCCTGGGCAGGGCCGGCCCAAGCCTTCAAGGGGCCCTAAGCAGATTTTCATTTAGGGAAATCCCCCAGATGCTTCATCATTACACCATTTCATTTTATTATTCAATGTTATGATTTTGGGGGCCCCCTGGTGGCCGCTTAATTCGAGTATGCCTTGGGCCGGCTCTGTCCCTGGGTAAGACTCCTAACTCTACGTTCTCCTTCCTGTGTAACGTGATTCACCTGTAATTTACTCTGGATAAGAGTGTCAGGTTAATGTTGTTATGAATTATGAATTATTAATAGTTTATTAGGTTCCTGTGAGGGAGCTTATAGAGAGGCGTTAACTCTGGTGGTGGTGGACTTTAGGGAACGTATCCCTCCACCATTAACGTGTTTTAACGATATTTCAGGCTGAACTCTTCTCAGAACTCTGGTAGAACCGTGTCTCAGACATCAGATCGCGTCTTCATCACCATTAGGAGGAAGTATCGGTTCAGACGTCTGCTTTCCGTCACCACCACTGTAGAACAGCTTTAGGGACTATTTTGCCGTACAGTGCTCTGAACGTATCCCTCCACCATTAACGTGTTTTAACGATATTTCAGGCCGAACTCTTCTCAGAACTCTGGTAGAACCGTGTCTTAGACATCAGGCAGCGTCTTCATCACCATTAGGTGAAGAACTTTCTGTGAGGAGCTTTTATTAGAGCTTCAGACATCTGCTTCCCTTCACCTCCACTGCAGAACACCTTTAGGGACTTTAGGGAACGTATCCCTCCACCATTAATGTGTTTTAACGATATTTCAGGCCGAACTCTTCTCAGAACTCTGGTAGAACCGTGTCTCAGACATCAGGCCATGTCTTCATCACCATTAGGAGGAAGAATCGGTTCAGACGTCTGCTTCCGTTCACCTCCACTGTAGAACAGCTTTAGGGACTTTAGGGAACGTATCCCTCCACCATTGACGTGTTTTACTGATTTTTCAGGCCAAACTCTGTAAAATAACAGTGTCTCAGACATCAGGCAGCGTCTTCACCACCATTAGGTGAAGACCTTTCTGTGAGGAGCTTTTATTAGAGCTTCAGACGTCTGCTTCCCTTCACCTCCACTGTAGAACACCTTTAGGGACTATTTTGCTGCACAGTGCTCTGAACGTATCCCTCCACCATTGACAAACTCTTCTCAGAACTCTGGTAGAACCGTGTCTTGGGCATCAGGCAGCGTCTTCATCACCATTAGGTGGGAGAATCATCTATAAGGGAGCTTTAATAGGTTCCCATGTCCATCAATCACCATCACTGTGGTGAATTATCAGTTCTGATCATTTCATAAGTCGCTGTAGAGCAGAGCGTTACACCCTGAGTGAGTTTTCACATGTTAATTATGCATGAATATTTAAAAATCAGTGAAAATCAGGCAGGCAAATGAATAGCATACGCATGATGCAATTCTACAGGCCTTAAAGAGAACGTCCCAAAAAAAGGAAAGGACTAAAACACAGAGGCAGAAATGTCAGAAATCTCTATGCATTATATAATGAGCAATATCTAAAGCAATCCAAGCTTAGAAATCCCTCAAAGTATTAATCTGGAGCGTTAACCCATTTCTCAAGGGCTTTGAGGAGTTTCATGGTCAGCTTTCCAGGGATGTGCGTCCTGTTATGATGAATGGCGGCTGGCTGAACCCCGTCAGTCATGAACACTACTAAAAAAGTCCCATCTCAGATTCTCCCAGGCCAGAGAGTAAACAAAGCTGGGCTGTACGGTGTGCCATTAAACCACCGGGGCCCGGCAGCGGAGCCAGGTCCGTGCGCAGGCCTTTGTTTTGTAGTTTTATGAGGTAATTTAAACAGACTTCGTCTAAAACACACCACACAGCCTCAGTTCACCTCCGCCAGCCTTGTGCCAGTAGATGTCAGCGATGGCAACCATGTGGTGATGGAGGGCTTGTGACGGCCCCTGACGTGGCCACCCACATCACCGATACGTGACACGCGGCCTTTAAAAGCGCACTGCTGCTGTGCATTTCGCCCCACGTAAACACTGCAGCCCTATGGCCAGCACTATATGTAATTGGTACCTAGAATAACTTAATCAGTGGTCTTGGAGTCTTTGTCTAGTCTCTCTGAAACACCCGTGGCCGGTGACAAACCACAGCAGGCCCAGAATGGAATCACAGGTTTCCCAGAACCTCTGAGAAGCAAATCCTTCTGATGTGTCCAAGTGGAAGGTCATCTTTCCACTTCCATTTGAGTCAGACTTTTCCGGAATGGGTTTGCCCTAGTTTTCCCCGTGTGATGTTTTGACTGTGTTGGTAACTGTCACTACCCGTCCACCCCTTCTTCTTCAAAGTTGCACACATTGGTGACACTGATGTGCAAATCCACACACACAGCCTGTCTAGTCTAATAGAATAGGACTCTCTGGAGCAGATCAATCAACACCATTCTGGTACCATGCTGCCTAATGCCAGGAGTGGGCTACTAGAGGGGTATAAAGCCCCCCCCCCCCCAGCATTTAGTGGAAGAGCTCTTGATGCTGAATGCAATCAAATCCTCACAGCAATGCTCCTCCATCTGGTAGAAAGCCTTCTTCCCTGGACAGTAGAGACAGTTACTCCAACAAAAGCAGGATCAACTCTTTGTTTAATCCCCTTAATTTCAGAAGAAAGAATGAATGAGCAGGTGTCCCAATACTTTTGTCAAAATCGCGTACATTTGGTTATGATATTAAGGGCGGATTGATGATCATATCAATTCAATATTTGTTGATTATGATTCTATTCTAATCACATGATTGGAAAATTGTGTGATTTTGGTCAGACTGGAGAATTCTGGGAGGATAATCCCCGACCTCTTTTCACAGGGAACTCAGATGTTCCCCAAACTGAAGAACCTCCCATGAGATTCCCACTGTTTGTGTCTCTGCATACAGGACTGTATCGAGGTTTTAGCACCTCAGCACATCCTTCAAAACCATTGATCTTTGCAGTAAAAGTTTAGAAAGTTCTCCTTACTCACATTCTTTACTTCTGCATCTCAGTGTGATCCTCAGTAAACGACCCGAAAGCTTTTCCGGCTGCTAAGGACACTGGGACAAGATCTGACCCTAAGTAGGCGTCATCTCCTGCCCTAACATGTTAGGTAGATGATTTATCTTCAGGGGTGTACTTTGTTCTAGTTGCATCGGTTGCTTTAATTGGGTTCCAAGCCTTCCAAATGTGTTCTACCTCACATGGACAAAATTATTGGGACACATTTATGTCTCATTCTCATTAGTTTCATCTGAAATCAAGGGTATTAAAAAGAGTAAGTGTCTCTACTGTCCAGGGAAGACAGCTCTTCCACTGCTTTACAGCTCAATGCTGGGGGTCTTTATACCCCTCTAGCCCATGCCTGGCATTAGGCCGCATGGTGCCGATAGGGTCATGATGTTGATCTGCTCCAGAGAGTCCTATTCTATTGGCAGTACTTCTTTATCTACAGGGACTAGACAAGCTGTGTCTGTCAGCAATGGGTGCAACTTAAAGGAGCTGAATGCATTCATTAGAAGGGGTGTCCACAAACATTTGGACATATAGTGTTTATAGTGTAGTTGATCTGAGAGGAGTGAAATCTCAACCTCCACAGAGACACGGGAGGAGTCCCCACTGTGCTTTGCCCTGCCTCTAGTGGGCGTCCAGAGTTCATAGAGCCACATTTCATAACTCGCATTGTTGGAGTGGATTCCTTGATCGGGAGCCAGTCACATTCCAGAATATCTAACAGATTCAAGCTGAACCATGAAATAGTCTGACATTTTACACAGTTTTATACCACAGCATTACTGAACAGCTCATGTGACCAGGTGCAGGAAAACAACAGGTAATGTACTAAATATGAGCCTTTTATCCTGTTATGATTATCAGTGTTGAGCACTAGAGGGCGCATTTGAGCAAAGGAAGGCTACCTCTTATACAAAGAATTTCTCAATTTCTCAAATTATTAAACAACATAAAATCCCTTTAAGCACATCTAGGTCAATATGACATGTTTATTTGGAGGTATGTTTTATTAAAAGGGGTAAAAATGTCATGTGTTAGGTTAGTAAATTAGGTTAGTAGGCTGTCAGGCTTCTGAACAAACTGTGAAGCTAAAAGACCCCAATACCATTTTACTTGGCCACTTTCCAATAATAATATTTATTTATATATGGTTAATATCAATAAGTCACTTTAAATAGATATATCTTCTTAGATTAACCTGCCTATACAAAATCTCTCTCTCTCTCTCTCTCTCTCTCTATATATATATATATATATGTGTGTGTGTGTGTGTGTGTGTGTGTGTGTGTGTATAGTAAAAAAAACTGTGCAAACATCACAACAAAAATAAACTAAATAAAATAAGTAAAAATAAAATAATGTATATATAAATTTGTACATATACTAAATAACTGAAATATAAAAAAACAAAATAAAATAAGGTATATATACATATATACATATTCTAAATAGCTGAAATATAAAGGTATGTACACAAAATATATTTAGAAAAATAATTAAAAAGAAAGAAAAAAAAAATATATAAGGTATATTTTGTGTATATACCTTGGTATGGTATTGTTTTTCAGTTATTTAGTATATGTATATATGAATATATACACAATTTTATTTAGTATTTTTTACTATATATATATATATATATATATATATATATGTGTGTGTGTGTGTGTGTGTGTGTGTGTGTGTGTGTGTGTGTAGTAAACTGTGCAAACATCACAACAAAGAAATAAAATAAAATAAGGTATATATATATACATATACTAAATAGCTATATATATGTGTGTGTAGTAAAAAACACTGTGCAAACATCTCAACAAAAATAAACTAATATATATATATATTATATAAAATAATATATATTTTTGAAATATATTTTGTGTATATACCTTATATTTGTGTAAATATATACATATCTACACACACACACACATATGTATATATATATATATGAACATATAGCCTCACCCCAAGCATTTTAGTGCATGTATGTCCTGCCATGATGTGCAAATGACAAATAGGTTTGAATGTTGAACTTGACTCTGCTACAGTGTCCTCTTACTGACACGTCTGATTAACTCTCCGATTTTAGCACTGCAGTCTGCCCTCAGCCTCCTCCACTCTCAGTGACAGTTCCTGTGCAGGAAAATGAAAAACATCAGTGGATTCAGTGGGAATATTATGTGCAGACGGGTATTTCTGCCAGGCACTGGGACAAACAAGGTTATTAATATCAGCTGCATTTTCCTAACTGCAATAAGCACAGAAGGCCTGCAGCGCTCTCCCTAACAGAGGGAAGCGGCCAGCATTATAAAATAGCCGGCGTCACGTGATCTCATCCACTGCTTGTGTAAGGCAGAATCTGGCCAGCATGACTCTACCCTGCAAAAATGCTCCTTCTTTCCAAACGTTCCTGGGCAGCAGAGTCTCATATAAATTTCAGACATTTCAGCTAGTGTGTTAAAACAGTCACCAGCTTTCAGTTCTGCAATAATCTAAACTGTGTGCCAAACGCCAGGACTGTGCAAAAGTCTTTAACACCCGAACTCTCAGCAGTGAGAGAGTTTCTGCTCTCCAGATCCCATCAGAACACATGCAGGTAAACATACATCCAGTAAACAGGAACAAGAACCTCTTCTTCTGAAGATGTCCAAATATTTCTGGCCACCCCGAATTAATGAATTCTAATGAGGGCATTCAGCTACTTTATGTGGCACTAATAGCTGACAAAGATCTGCAAATGCACCCACACACACACAGCTTGTCTAGTCCCTATAGATAAAGAAGTACTGCCAATAGATTAGGACTCTCTGGAGCAGATAAGCATCATGACACTATCGGCACCATGCTGCCTAATAATGCCAGGTGTGGGCTAATAGAGGGGTATAAAGCCCCCCAGCATTGAGCTGTGGAGCAGTGGAAGAGCTATGTTCTCTGGAATGATGGTGGAGGAGCTCCATCCAGTACTTTTGGTATGAGTTCGGGATGATGAGGTGGGGTGGTGACCATTCATCCAACATCCTGACCTCACTGACGCTCTTGTCGCTGAATGCAATCAAATCCTCACAGCAGTAGGGATGCAACAAATTACTATTTTCTATTGATTAAACGAATAATCGATTATTTATATTATTATTTGCCAAATTTTCCAAATTACTCTTGTTTAGTCATCAGCTTTTAAATTGAGCTTGAAGTTGTTTTATGCATTTATGCAATAACGAAGAATAACTTCAAACATTAACTTTTTAATGAACTTTCCTGTTAATATAAAAGATCAATAAAACTCCAAGATCTTTTTCTATCATTTCTTTGGACAGTAGAGACAGTCACTCCAACAAAAGCAGGATCAGCTCTTCTTTATACCCTTGATATCAGAAGAAACAGTGAATGAGCAGGTGTCCCAATACTTTTGTCCATATAATATATCTTGTGAGCTAGTCTGAAGAACAGAGCTCGGTTCCTCCAGGTTTCTCCTGGACGCCCCCCAGTCCAGCCAGCACAGCGTGGAGGATGTGTTCAACTCCAGCAGCAGCAGCAGCAGCAGCAGCAGCAGCTCACCTGATTTACCATCATTAAGCCCTGATTTACCACCAAACCAGGTGTTGATCTGAGGAGAACTCTAAATAACACTAGACTCCATGAGAGAGGAGAACTTTGGAGATGTTCTAATGATGAACACAGTGATGGAGAACCACCACCACTTTCTGTAGGAGTGTTATTCTTAGTGTTTATTCTGATATCAGTGATTTACTGAGCAGATCAGCAGATTTTGAACAGGAGCTAACTCTCTGAGCTTCTGGTAAACAAAGCCACCTTGAAAATGGAGTGCTGATGTCTGCTTTTTTTGACTGCAGGAAACTGAGCGGATGTGAAATAGAACCAACGTCGCTTCCAGAGAACATAGTAACACATTTTAACGTTCAGCTCGTAAAGTTTTTTTTTCTGTTCCCATCTGTTTCAGCATTTAGTGGATAAATTAAACATGTTTTTCTCTGCAGAGACTGGCTGTCCCGAGCAACTGTGCTTCTGCAGCCCAGAGTATCTGCGAGTGTCCACAAAGCCCAGAATCCACTATCACAGTGAAGCATTCTGGACTGGCTGTCTGATCTCTGTAGGTCCAAACCCCCCCCCAAAAAGAACCCATCCATCCTGCACCTAGCATCAGCCGAGCAGAACCAGCTGTACTGGGTCACTGTTGTTTTCCACATTCTCGTATTTTCGCTCACTGCTCAGCGTCGGGCTCCCCTTGCGTTGGCAGCAGGAACCACTCCTCGGTGGTGGAACCACATCTGCAAGCAATTAACCTAGATCCTAAATCCTCAGTCCACGTTGCTGGAATTCTCCTCGTGTGACACACCAGCAGAAGTGCTTGGGTAGGCATGCAGAGGGTTGCGTGAAGGCCCGGCAGTGGTGGACCTGCAGGCTCGGACAGCATGTTCAAACAGCTGTCAGTGGCGTAGGCCAGAAAGGCTCTGAGGGTGATTCAGAGGCTGGAGAGTAGCTCACTTCACTGTTGTCTCATGATAAACGTCTGAATACAGGCTGGGGGTGGGGCTGGACTCCCCTTATTACACAACCTTCTACAAGCACTGGTCTTCACGGCCCTCCTCGGCGTTCACACTTGGAGGAGAATGCTAACCGCTAATTAAACCGGGTTATGCCGGTGATGGGGTCCATTCTGTCCACCCAAAATGAGGGAGACCAATAGAATAGGACTCTCTGGAGCAGATAAATAAACATCATGACCCTATTGACACCATGCTGCTGCTGCCTAATGCCAGGCGTGGGCTAGTAGAGGGGTATAAAGCTCCCCAGCATTGAGGAGCTGTGTTCTCTGGAATGATGGATGATGGAGCTCCATCCAGTACTTTTGGGATGAGTTGTGGTGGTGGGTTGGGGATGACGAGGTAAGGTGGTGAGTAAGCTCTTTTTAATACCCTTGGTAAATGAGCAGGTGTCCCAATACTTTTGTCCATATGGTGTACGCTCAGAAAACTGGGCCCTGGTCTGCCTCCCTTATATTCTACTCTCCTCCTTTCTTCTCTCTACCTTCAGTGGTGCCTCTGTGGTACTCCGGACTCCGACAAACACGAGCAGCAAGAATTCCAGATGAGCTGCGGCTGAGCGTGACTCCGCAGACAGGCTTCTTGTCTTGTTCTTTACCACATAAAATTCCAGTGAAACGGGAGCCTGACACAGACCAGTTCAGCTGATTTTTTTTTTCTGCACAAACACAAGGTTCCCATTACTCAGAGTCTAAGAGCGAAGCCACAACACACACACAGAGGGGTCTACGTGGCACTCTGCACGCGTAAGCCGAATAAGATGGAAATCAGAGAGAAAAGGGGCGGGGTCTAGGTGATCCAGAGCAGGAAGTTCCTCTTCGAATGCAATGCAAGAGCATTCCTGGAGTTCCATTCCCAAGTCATTTTTGCGGTCACCTCATTATAAATCCTGCCCTGGGCTCGCTATCTATGCACAAATGTAAACCGGCTCGGTATCGCTGCGTAGTTCCGAAGGCTGGACTCGACAGAAATGCCTACCGAAGCTAAACAACACACGTGACGTAGAGGAGAACTTCGCAGCTTTGTGGAGCTTTGTGGAGAAGCCCTGTTTGAGGCCCTCTGCCAGAATGGGGTGACGGTAGATGTTGTTTGACCCTGTGGTGCAGAGGACAGGGAGTTTAGTCTGACAGCGTCATTAAGTAAAAGGACCAAACTCTTGATTATGTACAATTGCATACAATTGAGAGAGCTGGGTAAACAAATCCGTAGGGAAGACGCGCTTTCCGAATAACTCCACGTCTTTTTCGCAATCAGCTGAGAGGCGACAGCAAGTGTGAACCAGTGCTCTCAGATATAACGCAGCTTATACATCAGAATGCAGTGGAGAGATATTACACAGATTCTGTACTTTCCAGCACAAACAAACGCCGGCCTCGTTTACGTCTGATCGCGTTAAGACACGTCGCCTGTGGAGCTGGTAGTTCTGCTACCTCCCTCTACTGGCAGTAGACGGAAGAGCATCAAACCGGTCCTGTTTAACTCCTTAAACTCAGTACGTAGGCCTACCCTTCAGTTCTTCACCCTCATAAACGCATAACTCTCAAAAATTACATTTACATCACAGTTAATAACAGTGTTATTGGCCCTAACATTGAACCCTGTGGGACTCACAAACTCACTACACTGTTACCAAACAATTCATAGTGGCTTTTGTGTTGATTGCAGGATTAATAACCGAATAATAAACCTAGGCCCGAAAAGGGAAGCAACCACAGATCTAGCGCCTCTGCTGGCTGGTTGCAGTATGTGGATAGGCGGAGCTATACATCATATGTTTTACTTACAAAACTCCACCCATTTCCTCCTCTAAACTTCTCTTTCCATCTCCAGTGTCTCCAAATTCCAGCAGTTAGTCTCCCGTTTTTAATTTCCCCCCAGAAATCAGTTTTAACCCTTACTCTACGCTCTATCGTAAGAAGGCGGGGCTACACTTGTATCAGGAATGAAGTGATCGACAGACAGACAGCCTTGGCCGGAAGAGAGCGGTCGGCCGTCTGCAGCAGGACCTGCGTGGCGTCCTTTCAGTTCAGTACATGGAGGAGCTGAGCTAGGGGAATGCAGGGGGAAATCTGCTCAGTGAAGACGGTCTGAGACACTGAGGCTTGGTTTGGAAGAAGGGGGTAGGTGAGTCTGGCTCCGCCTCTGCGCAGACTCTGGTTGTAAATTTGACAACTTTTGGCTTCATTTCTATAGAACGGAAAGGGGATGGAGCATGGTGTCCATGTTTTCTACAGTCACCGGTACAAAACATAACCTTTTCAGAGCCTTTTATGAAATTGAGAGTATTTAGAATCAAAGCAAAGAATAAAAATTAGCATTAATGAATTCACAAGATGCGAGCCAATGAATGCATTATTTTTTTATTGTAATTTTTCAGTTAATTAAGATGAAATACTTGATTCACAAGAGGATTCATTTTCAAGCGATAAAATTGACATATTTGCCTTTTTTAAGACATTTGTGCAGATTAGTATAGTATAGTAAAAAAAGTATTTTTGTTCCACATTAAAAAACAACAACAACAACAACAACAACATTGTAACACCAGCAGTAAACAGTGCAATGTGGGAACTGTTGAGGAACAGTGTTTATAAGGTGTGTCAGTGCATAGTAAACAGTAAGCATAGTGAATGTTAGAGTAATGGTGGAAGCACAGTTTGTGCAGAGCTGTGTGTGTGTGTGTGTGTGTGTGTTTATGAGTGTGTACCTGATTAAAGCTAAGTACTGCGTTTAGAAAATGAAGACCCCGTTCAGGATGTAAAGAGCAGATGGCCATTAAAGTAGCTATCAGAAGAGAGGCCCCTGCTGCCTAGAGTGGCTTCTAGATGGACGCGGTCCCCCTGGTTCAGCCCGATCACTGTCTGCCCGCTGTACGTCAGCCTGCCAGGGCTTTGTACTGATGCCACGCTGCTCAGGACCACAGTGCTGTTGCGCTGCAGCGTCACGGTGCCCACGTTCCGAGATGCTGCTAAGAAGAAGACAAACTCGTACACGCCGGACACTCTGCAGGTGAACTGGCCTGTCTGGGGGCTGTACTCGTTCAGCTCGTTGTACATCGTCTCCAGGAATATGATGACTCTGCTGCGGTTGGGGGAGGAAATGGAGCCGAGGAGCGCGGAAAAGGCAGAGCGCTGTGTGGTGATGTTAGGGGCAGGTCCAGGGGGTCCAGCTGGGCCTCTTATCCCTGGTGGTCCTGGGGGACCTGGGAAAAGGCGGAAGATAGAAGATGCAATGTATGGACAAAAGTATTGGGACACCTGCTCATTCTGCTTATTGTTCTTTATCAAACCAAAAATGCTTCTTCAGGAACCCTCTGAAGCAATTTGTTTTATTTTTAAGTGTGAATGAGGAGCACTCCATGTTTACCCTGTTCTCCTGCAGGTCCTCTAGGTCCTGGGGGGCCTGAGAGTGGCTCTGATTCTGGATCTGAACAATTAAAAAATAGATTGCATTTCCTCCAGTCTGACACAATACAACAAGATGTAATCAGACGTAATCAGAACCAAAAGAACCCAAAAGAGGATAATTACAAACTGTCCTGCCAAGGTTGTCAGCAAGATACCTCGGATAGATATGCACCAGTGAAGAAGGTTAGATTCCTTCGTGCGTAATAAAGAGTTTTTATATAAGAATTCATAGAAAATAATGTATATCTGACCTCATTTCCACTGAATACACTGTGGCTGACACCCTCACCTAAAAGGTGAAACACCAGAAGTAAGCCGACACCACAGAGAGCACTAGTGCACCAGTACACAACAAGCTAGGCAAGAGAATCAGCCCAGCAGGCGTCAGTTTGACATCGGAAAGACGTTCCAGTTTAGTTTAAACTGAAAATCAGGTTGATGTCAAAACCCAACGTTGTACAGACGTAAAATATTGGTTGAAAGTCACATATCCGACTAAAACCAACATTGGGTCGACATCAAGCTCCGACGTTAGACAGATGTTAATGTTAACTGAAACTGAAAATCAAGTTGACGTCAAAACCCAACGTTGTACAGATGTTAAATATTGGTTAAAAGTCATATATTTGACTAAAACCAACATTGGGTCGACATCAAGCTCCGACGTTAGACAGATGTTAATGTTAACTGAAACTGAAAATCCGGTTGACGTCAAAACCTAACGTCCCAACGTTGTACAGACGTTAAATATTGGTTGAAAGTCACATATCCGACTAAAACCAACATTGGGTCGACATCAAGCTCCGACATTAGACAGATGTTAATGTTAATTAAAACATGAAAATTAGGTTGATGTCAAAACCCAACGTTGTACAGACGTTAAATATTGGTTGAAAGTCACATAACCGACTAAAACCAACATTGGGTCGACATCAAGCTCCGACGTTAGACTGACGATGAATTTTGATTACTGAAAGCCACAACTTACTAACAACAAACCAACATCTAACATCGGTAGAGTTTCACGTTGTGTGGAGGTTAGCGTTTTAAGGGTTCAGGACGATGGTATGTTACATAAATATGATGTTGGGCTGTGACGTTTGGAAGACGTTGGATTTTCGTTGGATGAGTCACTCCACATCAACTGAGAACCAACTAAATATTAACGTCAGCTGTCGTCACTATTCTATGCTAAATTGATGTCGGCATTAGACGTTGTCCTGATGTTTATATTTTGACCACCTGATGTCACGACCTACGTTCAACCAGATAACCAAATCTATCTACGTTGGTGGTCAACTGGGAGACCATAAACAAGAGTTTTTGTATTTCTACTGTTTTTTTACATTTTTAATGAGCAGTTTTCAGTTTTCTAGACAACCAATGAGATACGAAGTGGATTAAGACTTAAGGATTCATGGCAAAAATGATATCTTAGCAGGTGAAATCTTCTTAAATCTAGTCTAATCTGATATTTCTCTCTTTTTTAGACATATTTAGAATTATTCTTATATATTATATAACTTATTTTTACCTGTTTTAGGTGATTTTATCTACTGAAAGTCTTTTATTCCACTGGCAGATCAATTTCAAATGGAATTGCTTGACAAAGCTAATCTATTATTTCTTTAATTAGGAAAAAAGCATCTGCCAAAAGAATAAGACACTTCTAAATGGATAAAATCACTTAAAATGAGTAAAAATAAGTAATTGTTTTTCTTAGAATTATTATAGACAAGACATGACAACCATATTCACCATTGGTGTTAGACACCGATGGAATTTGGCCTCCGCCGTGTAGTGAAACACACACAGTGGACAGTGAGCACACATGCCCGGAGCGGTGGGCAGCCATTGCTGCAGCACCTGGGGAGCAAAGAGGGTGAAGGGCCTTGCTTAAGGGCCCAACCACTGAACCGCTGAGCCACCACTGCTCCAATATAATCAAATATTCTCAAAATGAGAAATTGTAGATATTTAGTCTAGATTTGAGAGGATTAGTCTTACCAAGATATCATTTCTGTGCGTGTTTTGAGTAAGGCTAGCCACGGAGGTGTCTTTTAGTGCCCTTGTCCAGGTTAATCAGTTAGATGTGTGACTTCAGCCACATGTTCAGTGTGTTCGGAGGTGAGGATGTGAACTGGGATGCCTCAGAAATCACTTTTTTTTTTATATCTGGTTCACTGGTACACGTTCAAACGTCCAGGAGCAGGAAAGCTTCGATTTGATCTGTGGATTGGGCAGATTTGCATGCACAGTAGCTTGTAGTTTGGTCTTTAGGTCTTACCAGCCTCCGTCCAGGGAGTGAGGTCTAACTGTGGGAGGTTGTTGCAGTCAACAAAGTCTCTGCTGGACTTCAAGCGGAAAGGGTCCGCAGGAACTCTCCTGATCCCCGTGTTGTCACAGATGATGCGAGACAGAGACACGGAGTCTAGAGAGGCTCTCTGACTTCTGGTGAAAACCCCACGATTCTGCCACCAGAGCCTGATTAGAGACAGACTCAAATTACAACCATTCACAAACACACATTCACTGTGGATACACTAAATGGACAAAAGAATTGGGACACCTGCTCACTCATTATTTTTTTTCTGAAATCTGGCTATTACTGTCTTGAACTGTCTCCAAACTGTCTCTACTGTCCAGAGAAGAAGGCTTTCTACTAGATTTAGGAGGAGGAGCATTGCTGTGAGAATTTGATTGCATTCAGCTATGAGAGCGTTAATGAGGTCAGGATGTTGGATGATGATCACCACCCCACCTCATCATTCCCAACTCATCCCATCTAAAGTACTGGATGGAGCTCCACCACCATCATTCCAGAGAACACAGCTCTTCCACTGCTCCACAGCTCCTCAATGCTGGGGGGCTTTATACTCCTCTACTAGCCCACACCTGGTTGGTAATAGGGTCATGTTTTCTTACTGTGCATTTGCACATCTGTGTCAGCAATGGGTGCAACTTAAAGTAGCTGAATGCCCTCATTAGAAACTTTTGGGAATGTACTGTAGATCAATTAAGACCCCATAAGAGTCCATATGTTGCCATACAGTACCTGTCGCCTTGACGGATCTTCTGGAACTGGGTTGCAATGAGGCAGGAGAAGAGGGGTCCGACACGGCCTCCAGGGACAAAAGGTTCGGCTACTCCTCCCAGCCAGACGTCGATGTTGGCAGGGTTTCCATAGAGTTCGATGAGTCTGCGTGCTAGATCAGTGTTGTTCAGCACGACGGCCAGTTCAGCTTCATTTTGGGGCGCAGTGAGGTTGCAGAACCTTCGCCAAGCGTTATAACCTAAAGGGAGAAAGAACACAGTGTTTCTGTATCTGCTTTTGAGGAAACACTTCAGATTCGGCCTTGGAAGATGGTTTAAGATGTTTCAGGTGTCTAGAATCTAGAGTCTAGATCTGTGAGGGCCTGTGCATCTGCATGGGCACCTTTAAGGGCAAGTGCTTGTGCATTCACTGGTTTCCTGGCTTTGTTTAGTGGATATTTTGGAAGCTCCACTGGGGTTCTGGACTAACCAGTGAAATTCAGAAAGTGCAGAGGCTGAAAACCTGTCTGTGTGTCATGCATACATGCATGTGTCTACCTGGCAGGGCATGCTCACGGCTCCTCTGCATGTTGAGGGATGTCAGGTCCATGGCAATGTGGCTGGTGAAGGCAAACAGTCTCTCTCTCAGTGCATCCACCACCATGTGGTTCTGCTGGTTCAGCTTGGCTGGCCGGCTAATCAGGCCCCGGATCAGGGGATCGACTCCACCTTGGTGTATGAAGATTGAAGATTTTACTCACCAGTTATCAAATAGATGAGTCAAATCAGGAGTGTGAAACCATTTGGAGTACACTCAACATTTAAAAAGTTCTTCAAACTCATTTGTTCTTTACTGAACCAATAGTGGTTCTTCTATGGCATCAATTAACCTTTTGAGGTCTGGGTTTATTTATTATTGTTATGAATTCTGTTATTAGCATGTGCATTAATACAGTTATTCGATAACAGTTTGTCGTATTTTGTGAGTCCCACAGGGTTCTATTATAGGGTCCATAAAATTAATTTTAATTATAGAAATAAAGTTATGAGGGGAGGAACTGAAATACAGGCCTATGTTCAGTATTTAGGAGTATTTCTTAATAGTGTAGCTTTGGCCTTTCAGGACTAGGGGACTGATCTCACCTTCAGTGATTCTGCTCTTACCTTCAAAGATAACTCTCCAGGGTGAGAAGAAGGCCTCATAGAGAGGGACGCTGGGGAACTTCGGATGGTCCTGGAAGTTTTCGTCCATGCGGAAGACGATGGGCTGGATGGTCGCATGGGCGAATCGGAAGGCAGCGGTGGCAAAAACATTAGCGATGCTTGGGTCAACGTTAGCATCATACCCAGGATAGGGCCCAAGCAGCCTGTTAATGGCATCTGGACCCACTATGTGTACCAGATAGTCCCTGAGCACCACAATCTGTAAGAAACATCAGAATCCTTATTTCTATATGTCTCCTCACAGGACCACAGAAATTGATTTATTACTTTAATAAGTTGCATCCATTGCTGACATGGATGTGCAAGTGCACACAGACACACACAGCTTGTCTAGTCCGTATAGAGAAGCACAGTCAATGGAATAGGACTCTCAGGAGCAGATAAATAAGCATGAACCTTTTGGCACCATGCTGCCTAATGCCAGGTGTGGGCTAGTAGAGGGGTATAAAGCGCCCCCCCCAGCATTGAGGAGCTGTGGAGCAGTGGAATGAGGGTGATGGTGCTCCATCCAATACTTTTGGAACTTTTGAGTTGGGGAGTTGGGGTTGATGGGGTGGGTTAGTAATCTTCTATCCAACATCCTGACCTCACTAACGCTCTCATCAGTGATTGCAATCAAATCCTCACAGCAATGCTGCTCCAAAATCTAGTAGAAAGCCTTTTTCTCTGTACAGTAGAGACGGTTACTCCAACAAAAGCAGGAGAAACTCTTTTTAATACCCCTAATTTCAGAAGAAAGAATGAATGAGCAGGTGTCCCAATACTTTTGTCCATTTATGACCCACTTTTAAAAAAAAGAGCAGCAAGATTACATAGTTGGTAACTTTTGCAGATGTGTGTCTGAGTATGTAGGTGGGCAGTACCTGGTGGTAGGCACCCATGATTTTGCGAGCTTCCTGGTAAAGGGTTTCACTGCTCCAGTGGGGGTTGAGGAGGCGCAGGGCGCGGGCCAGGCGATTGTGTTCTCTCAGAAACAGCGTGTGCAGGGAGGTAAGAGCAATGTTCTCATCCACTCGAACATCTCCTGCAGGTAATAAATCAATTAATAAAATACCCTGCCTAATAATGTGAGCACTGAACCCACAACCCTGTGGTCAAGAACTCTGACCCCTGAACCCCCTGAGCATTTTTTCACACACATTATTCAGGTTTTCTCCAAAGACATGAAACCTACATTTGGGATTGGGACGAAAGCAGAACCCACCTGCGATAAAGCATGGAACTTCCTCCAGGCCTGTGGTGTTGAGGATGCGATTGCGTGTGGAGCACATTTTGCTGTCCACTTTAGTGAAGGGCAGCAGCTCTCGGCCATTGTCTTGGAAACGATCATTGACGAGCAGGAGACCGTTGTCATTGGAAAGGTCACGCAGTTCTCGCGCAAGCCCCTCATCAGAGCCGTACATCTGTCCCACGTCCAGAAAGGCAGTCAGGGAGTTGAT
Source organism: Salminus brasiliensis (assembly GCF_030463535.1). Lineage (NCBI taxonomy): Eukaryota > Metazoa > Chordata > Actinopteri > Characiformes > Bryconidae > Salminus > Salminus brasiliensis. The sequence goes on from NC_132893.1 coordinate 34,606,056, forward strand.
CTGCTGCCTCACTTTGGGCACGCCACCGAAAATGAAGGCGTTGTTACCGGAACCACAGGCAGGAGCAGAGCGGAACACAGGGAGGCAGCTGTCCGGACCAGAGGGCAGCCGTGGGTCTCCAGAAGGAATCTAGGCAAGATGATGTTGGATAAATCAGGTTGGATCGATAAGGGTGGGGATGCTAACGCGACCAGAACCCTACGACAAAATTCTGCCACAGTGAAGGCAGTGCTGTTACCCACTGCGCCTCACCAACCCCAGGCTGACCTGGATGGGGAAGCAGGGCTCGGAGCGCTCACAGCTGGCGTCACAGTTGATGCCGCTGCTGAAAGACCGGATGCTGGGAGAGATGGGCGTGAGGGACAGGTCGTGGTCATTCCACTGGCCAAAGAAGGTGATCAGGTGTGTGTACTCCCTGTCGCCCTGAATATCGGCATCTGCTGTGCTCACGATGCGGTTAGACACCAGCCTCACCTTGAGAAGAAGCAAGCATGGAAAAGAGATCTAGGGTAAGCCTGGATTCCTTGGGTGAATAGATGACAATATGAAGTTCGTGAGAATGAAACGGAGTGCTGTCATACCAGAGGTAGGATGACCCCGTTATAGAGCCTGCCTGGGTTCCATCCGACAGGCTGGGAGATACCGTCTTCATAAATGGGAGGAAGCCAGCGAGCTAGGGGTGTGTTTGCTGCACCAAGAAGTGGATTTTTCCTAGAAGTGTGGAATAAAACATCCCCATGATATAAACAACACCACCGATGGCATGGCTAGAGAACGGTTATCTACATATGGGTACATTGACCACTTATGGGTACACGCATCCATATTGACGTATAGGGAACATCCCTGATAAGTGCAGTACCGCTCTGATCCTGTATGAGGCAGGGTTGAACAGATGAGCACTACGTACCGGTTGTTGCAGACATTGTTGGCGGTGCGGTACTTGTTGATAAGGGGAGTGGTCCTGCAAGAAGGGGGCTGGACTTGAGCAGCGCAGCCAGTCAGGCGCACTATAGTGCGAAGCTCTTCAGGAGTAATCAGGGCTGAGAGACAGAACAGACACAAAGCATTAAAAGGGAATCTGTCTGATGTTCATTCAGATTTGCTTCATTTGATGATCTGAGGATCCTCAGTGGTGATACATCTGTATGTGGAGATGCCTTTGTACTGTAAATATGGCAATTTCAGAGGTTTTAGGCCCCTAATCCCATCCCTCTAACCCCCAAAAGAGTTTCTACTGTAGAAGCTCCAGATCTCATCAGATAAAGCAGCTGAACATAAATCCAGTAAAAAGGAGAAACAAGAGCTTCTCATTCTGAAAAAAGAAAGTAGTGAGATCTTGTCTGTGAGCTAGTCTGAAGAACAGAGCTCGGTTCCTCCAGGGTTCTCCTGGACGCCCCCCAGTCCAGCCAGCACAGCGTGGAGGATGTGTTCAACTCCATCAGCAGCAGCAGCAGCAGCAGCTCACCTGATTTACCATCATTAAGCCCTGATTTACCACCAAACCAGGTGTTGATCTGAGGAGAACTCTAAATAATACTAGACTCCATGAGAGAGGAGAACTTTGGAGATGTTCTAATGAGGCACAATGATGGAGAACCACCTCCACCACTTTAGAGAGTGTATGTCAGACCTGTAGCATTGATGGATCTCTTGTGGGCGTGGTGTGTTTTCTCAGCGATGATCCTGAGGGTCTGCTCCAGGTAGTCTGCGGCTCTCACTGCACTCCGGGTCTTGCGGGACGGCTGCTTCATCAGACGCAGCTTATCGGACGGTTTGATGTAAGTGTCCTTACGCACTCGTGCCAGACTCCTGTAAACAGCAAACACACAAACACATGTATACAGAACACAAGAATACAGAACACACTGCACACACACACACACACACATACACTGATAAGTATCAGAAGTATGAGTGAATCTCATCAAACAGGCTCCTGGGTTAGGAGCTGCTGACTCACTCTTGACGGGAGTATAAGTAGGTATCGTCCACAAGTTTTTTGGCCTCCTCGATGGATTCCAGAATGAACGGCCTCCCCAGGCCTTCCTCCACAGATCCTACACAAATACACAGTGCAGCAGAGTCAGAGCAGAGTCAGAGCAGAGTCAGGGCCAGTGCTGTTCTTTATATTGTGCCAGACGTTCATGCTGTAGTAAGGAACATCACTGCCCCCCATATGGTAGACTATGAGTCTCCTGCCTGAGGAAGAACTACAGGTCTACAGGTCTCCTACAGTCTGTACCACTATTAAACTATAAGACTTCACTCCACAGCTGCTCCAGATCAGAGCCTCCACCGATCGCCCTTCATACAACTGATATAGCGTAAGCAGAGCCGACCTACTCAGCATACTTGAATTATGCCACCAGGGGGCCCCAAAGAGCACCAAGATATTATGATAAAAACTCTAGATTTTAAAAAAACACTGAATAATAAAATGAAATGTTATAACACAGTTAAATGAATTCTTATATTAATTTATTTTCATAGTTGGCTCACCAATACTAGGTTAATCAGCTCCTGCTGTTGGCTGTTGCTGCCACTGTTGGGCAAATGCAGGTACTGCTAATGATAGTGAAGACTATGGTATGATGAAGCATCTGGTGCAGAGGTGGTGGTATGTAGGGGCCCCAAATGAAAATCCAAATGTTTAGGGCCCCCTAAAGGGTCAAGGGTCGGCCCTGAGTGAGAGAATGCCTTTATGACTATTTGGGTGGACGTACAGTATTAGGTTTCTTTTGGAGGACAGCTTATTTTGCACGAGAGCACAAAGATGAGACTGAACATGGGGTGTTTTAGCTGTTGATCACTTCTGTGAATCAGGCAGTTATATATTACTTTACATTGTACTGTATTTGACGATGAATTGACCAATAGAAATGCTCCAAAATGAATGGAATAAAATCGTCATGCATTGACTTCCATTGAAAGTTCAGAAGAGTTTTGCCTTCTCCTGAAAAAGCTATGAGCCCACCACATATTTGTCCGTCCAGGTATGAGATAAACCAGGTGCAATAAATTGGGTAAGTCTTTACTCGGATGGTCCATTACAGAGGCCTCGTAGATCCTCATCTGACCTTCAACTAACCTTCACCTGAATCTGTGTTAAGTACAACTGAACTCCAAGTTGAATGTAAATGAATGTCTATTGAATGTAACCCTGTTGGGTTTAGGGTCAGGGTTAAATTTCTGGGTTAGGTTTAATGGTATAATGACTCATCAGTAACTCTGCCCTCGTTCACTCCTTCATTATTGGAAAGGGAGATTCTCTAAATATCACAGTAACAGATCTGACAAATAACGAATACTCTGTTGGTGTTTCCTCAAGATTTCGGACAGAATAATGAGTCATGAGAGTCAGAATTTCCTGGCGGGATGTTTCTGACCATGTTTGAACTCACCGGAAGCAGTCACGTAGCTCAGTGTGTGGCAGAGGCCCAGCACCACAATCGATATTGGGAGATTCATGTCTGAAACTGTAACAGAATTCATTAACAATCACTGAAAAAATTCACCAAAAATCATTAAAGTGGTAAAATATATTTAATAATGTCCTGCAAAAACCTTGGACCTCCATGTCTGCTATGTTTTGATATCTGGCAGTTTCAGTTCTGTTCTTTACACTGAATTAAATTACATGTCATGACGAATGGACCAATAGAAATGCTCCAAAATGACTTGGAAGGTGGAGTTATGACACATAATTGAATTTTGGGAGAAGAACCACGCTCTGAACTCCTCCGCCAGGCCCAAACATCGCCCCCACCTCCACCCAGTCTCCTCCCTTTCTTCCATCACTCACCACACCAACGGGGGTCCGGCTCCTTACGCAGACCACAGGAAAGCCAACCCGGGCTCCAAGCCAAAAATATAATCAGATGTGGTCCACACTGGCATAGTCACATTAAACACTACTTATATAATAACATATAAGGAATCTTTCAACTCATGCCTTTTAAGGTACAACAAGGAGCAGCCAATTAGAACAGAGCTCATTTACATATATCATGTCACTTAAACAAGAAATACATTATTACTGCAGTACTGATGCGGGTTAGGTATTACACCCTAGCTAGCAGGCCCATACGTAGCCTGTATAGATAGCACCCCTGGGGTCCATGTTGGCCCCACATATGGATGCCCACCAGGGTCAGTGATGGAGGGAGGTTAAACATGGGCCCTGTCTGGGTTGTACACTGCATACGAGGCCTAGACGGGACCCGTGTGAGATTAGGTGGCCTGTAACGACACAAACTCATGTACAAACCCACTTAGAGCCCATGCCATGCCCACCAGGAACCCACCAGGAACCCACCTAGCCCACCTTCCACCCATGTGAGCCCCACATGAGCACGCTGGCTGGGTAGCTTGAAGACAAAAGTAAGAATACAAGACAGATGTAGCTGACAGAAGAAGCTGGGAGGCACGCTGTCTCTCACCTGTGTGTCTGATGCCTCTTCTCTGGAGAATCGGAGTGTGCAGTGCCGCTGTGCTGCAGGACTTTTATACGCCACCTGATGCCTCACCCTGTCTCCATCTCTCAGGTGGAGTCTGGCCTTTTGCAGCAGTGTAGTTCCTACTTCCTCTTACATAATGTCTAGGTTGAGGCAGGTTCTGATAAGAGTTCTATAGTGTTTCTGTCTGCACCGACACGGACAATGAAAAAAGTCCTGAAACATCACAGTGTTGGTGAAAAGAGAGCACAAGCTCAGAGTTGAAAGAGATGAAAATAGGTAACTTTTAACAGGAAGCCATAATAATGAATTAATTGTCCCAGAATTCCCTGTTCTAAAATGTGCCAAAGAATGCACTTATTGAGTATTTAAAGTTTGTCTGATGAATAAATAGTGCATGCTTTTGTTTAGAGTGAAAAATGCTCAGATGCAGTTTTACAAGCCTATTTACCACCCTGTTATTTTACCATAGAATAAAACACAGTGATGCTCTTATTGGTGGGTTTACGGCACTGCAGCAGCTCACAGGAGCCACGTAGCATAGCTTACAATGACACCTGCTTCTTCATTATTGCTTTTGTTGGAGTAACTGTCTCTACTGCCCAGAGAAGAAGACTTTCCACTAGACGTTGGAGAAGCATTGTTGTGAGGATTTGATTGCATTCAGCGACAAGAGTGTTAGTGAGGTCAGGATGTTGAATGATGACCTCATTAACCCCAACTCATCCCAAAAGTACTGGATGGAGCTCCACCACCATCATTCCAGAGAACACAGCTCTTCCACTGCTCCACAGCTCCTCAATGCTGGGGGGCTTTATACCCCTCTACTAACCCATGCCTAGCGTTTGGCAGCATGGTGCCAATAGGCTCATCATGATTAATTATCTAAAGGTAAAGGTGCAGGTATTTGTCACTGTACAGCAAAATGTGTCCTTCGCATTTAACCCATCTGTGGTAGTGAACACACACACACACACACTAGTGAACTATGGGAAGTAAGCACACCCAGAGCGGTGGGCAGCCAACTCCAGCGCCGGAGGAGCAGAGAGGGTAAAGGGCCTTGCTCATGGGCCCAATAGAGCCCGGGAGTCGAACCCACAACCTTGTTATCGATAGCCCGGCGCTCTAAATGCTGAGCCACCACTGCCCCACCATCTGCCCCACCATCTGCCCCAGAGAGTCCTATTCTATTGGCAGTACTTCTCTACAGGGACTGGACAAGCTGTGTGTGTTTGTGTGCATTAAAAACCCCAAAGAACTATTACTAGAAAACACACACTGTGAAATGGGTGGGGGAGGGGGGGGGCTGTTAGCATGCTAGCTAATACAATCAAAGGGGAATCAGCTCGACTGGATAACTAGTAGCATGCTAGCTACACCGGCTGACTAAGAAGTAGCATGCTAGCTAAATCAGATGGCTAACATACTGGGTCCTAAATGGCCCTTTTGTAAGATGACATCAGAGGGGATAGGATGTGTCCAGGGGGGATAGAACGGGTCACAACACCAGCAGTGGCCCTGCATCAGCCGGTGCTTCACCCGGTCATCTAGCATCTTTCGATTTTGCCTTTTAAGCTTTGCTTTCAGATACCCTTGAAGTAGCCGTCACGCTTAGCCTTGATAGGCTTCTGCTAGTGGGCAGGTGTATGTCAAATTTGGCTGTATGAATACAACGTGTCAAGACTGTGATGTAACAGTTTTGGGAATTTGGAATCGGCTCGTTTTCCAGCTCTGTTTTGGTTTTGCTGGAGGTTCTTTTGAAGGAGGAACGGCAGTGTTTGAGGTTTCAGGGTTTCTCACTTGTACTGTACTCTTTATTCAGCTTCGACAGGATAAACACTTTACATCATAGTGTGTTTTTAAGAAGATGTTTCTTGAAAGTTTTTTTTTAATTTTATTCAATGTTATAAATCCTTTATTTGTACCATAGCACAGTTCAGCCCAGGACAACGTACCCCAAAAGACCCTCATTCACATTGTTTTGTGGGGGTCAGTTGAAGATGTTTAGCTGTAGTCCACAGTTCATATTTAAGACTGTATTTTACTGCATGTTATGTATTCATTGAATTTATTGCTAAATTCATTTTAAATGACAAATAAATACTTTGTCACCAATACAATGCATCTATTGATGAAAATAATTCAAGGAAATAATGCATACTGATTTATGGGAAGTTGGCTGTCATGGCTGTTCCTGGTTCAGACAATTGTATGATGATGCAATGAGTGTATTTTTGTTGGGGAATTTTGTCACATTTCTTCTTCTAATTGTGAAATCACACAGTTACGTCGGTCAGGACGCTGAAGACACTTTCAGACTACTCCAGAACTAACACACTACACACGTGGACAAAATTGTTGGTACCCCTCGGTTAATGAAAGAAAAACCCACAATCGTCACAGAAATAACTTGAAACTGACAAAAGTAATAATAAATAAATATTATATGAAAATGAACAAATGAAATTCTGACATTGATTTTGAACCATTGCTTCAACAGAATTATTTTTAAAAGTAAACTCATAATAGTAAACAGACTTGGAAAGAAATGATGGCACCCCTGAAAATAATGTGACCAAAGGGACATGTTAAATCAAGGTGTGTCCACTAATTAGCATCACAGGTGTCTACAATCTTGTAATCAGTCAGTGGGCCTATATATAGGGCTACAGGTAGTCACTGTGCTGTTTGGTGACATGGTGTGTACCACACTCAACATGGACCAGAGGAAGCGAAGGACAGAGTTGTCTCAGGAGATTAGAAAGAAAATTATAGACAAGCATGTTAAAGGTAAAGGTTATAAGATCATCTCCAAGCAGCTTGATGTTCCTGTGACTACAGCTGCACATATTATTCAGAAATTTAAGATCCATGGGACTGTAGCCAACCTCCATGGACCGTGGCCACAGGAGGAAAAGTGATGACAAATCAAAGAGACGGAAAATACGAATAATAACAAAAGAGCCCAGAAAAAGAGATTAAAGGTGAACTTTAAGATCAAGGTTGTTTGAGCCAAAGTGGACTTCATGGGAGATGACCAAGGAGTCCATTGTTGGAAGCAAATCATAAAAAAGCCAGACTGAAATTTGCCAAACTACATGTTGACAAGCCCCAAAGCTTCTGGGAGAATGTCCTATGGACAGATGGAACTTTTTGCCAAGGCACATCATCTCTATGTTTACAGACGGAAAAATGAAGCATATCAAGAAAAGAACACTGTCCATACTGTGAAACATGGAGGAGGCTCTGTTATGTTCTGGGGCTGCTTTGCTGCATCTGGCACAGGGTGTCTGGAATCTGTGCAGGGTACAATGAAATCTCAAGACTATCAAGGGATTCTAGAGAGAAATGTGCTGCCCAGTATCAGAAAGCTTGGTCTCAGTTGCAGGTCATGGGTCTTGCAACAGGGTAATGACCCAAAACACAGCTAAAAACACTCAAGAATGGCTAAGAGGAAAACATTGGACTATTCTGAAGTGGCCTTCTATGAGCCCAGACCTAAATCCTATTGAGCATCTTTGGAAGAAGCTGAAATATGTCGTCTGGAAAAGGCACCCCTCCAACCTGAGACAACTGGAGCAGTTTGCTCATGAGAAGTGGGCCACAATACCTGCTGAGAGGTGCTGAAGTCTCATTGACAGTTACAGGAAATGTTTGATTGCAGTGATTGCCTCAAAAGGTTGTGCAACAAACTATTAAGTTAAGGGTACCATCATTTTTGTCACTATTTCATGAGTTTATTTTTTTAATAATTCTGTTGAAGCATGGTTCAAAATCAATGTCTAACTTTCATTGGTTAATTGTCATAGCTTTTTTATTTACTATTACTTTGGTCAGAAGTTATTTCTGTGACCATTGTGGCTTTTTCTTTCATTACCTGAGGGGTACCAACAATTTTGTCCACGTGTGTATATGTCCATATGTTTATGTGTGGACACCCCTTCTAATGAATGCATTCAGCTACTTTAAGTTGCATTCATGATACACTGTGTCCACAGACATTTGGACATATAGTGTAGGTGACCTTTTTACTGAGTTCTAAAAGGAAGGAGGGGATTTAATGAAATTAGCTGTTGGTTTTGGCCGTATTTAACGAACCTCTGGTATGTGGAGCTCTTGCTACTCAAAGGTGTGGTAGCTGCTGGCGCCTTTTACCGTTACCATATTTTTCATAATGCGAACCATTATTCCCTCCATCATGAAGCTGGACGAGAACATTGCTACTGCTCATTAACTGAGAAAAGAAACACACCCTAGTGTGAAGACTTTACTTAGCCACGGTCTTCAGATCATGTTCTCACTTATATAAGTAGAAATAATGGTTCTCTAAACTTTACTGGAGTCATTATTTCTTTTTCAGACTTTTTTACTTCTACTTCTCACATTTTCCCCCAATTATCTGAACTTTCTCCTCCTTACATTTTAAAAACAGCCTCGTTCCTCCTATTTCATTTCCCTTTGTTTTTATTCCGGCTCGTCATCAATAAAAAACCCTCTCCAGATAAATCTCTTAATCTAGGTCTGGAGAGCTGGCCCTATTAGACAGTGGTGCACCGGATACACCGGCTAGTGGCCTTTTAGGGTCTGAATGGTCTTGTCTCACCACAGGGGCATCAAGTTTAGTCCTAATCTGCTGGATTTAGTTTGAAAAGGCAGCTGGATTAGGGGGAAAGGGTCGTAGAGAGGGATTCCATTTGCTTTGACAGTTTCAGATGGGATGCTATTTATATTAAATAGATCCGATGTTAAATGTTTAAATCAGCCCAGCCTGACTCCGCCCCTTAGCCAGGCTATTTCAATCCAGCTGTTGAATTTAACTTCAAGCAAAGGCTGAAATGCTCTAAAAGTATCACGTGAATAAGCTGTAGATGTTTAATTCGGCTTCGTACGATAGAATAAACCCCGGTACATCTGTAGTGTTTGTAAAAACTCCACTGAGAAATATCTGCAATGTTTACAGAGAAATCCTCAATGCTGACCTGCTTCTTCCTGCTGTTTGTGTTCCAGTATACAGTGTTTACATTGTAGGAGCACTGAGAACACACAGGAGCCTTATCTAATGTCCATTAATCAGCTCAAAGCCAGATTCCTAAAGTGCACCAGCAGGGCTACTGTGACAATAAGAGTAAACAGTGTTGGGGAAACACATTTGCTGATTCATAAACGAGGATTACTGGAGGAAAAGTACCTTCCCCAAACTGATGATTCCACATCCAAGTTAGAAGCATACATTTGTCCAAAATGTCCAAAATTTCAGTCACTGGAACTACAGGGCCTATAGGCCAACCTGTAACCTGAAATACAGCCACGTACATTATCCCCCCTCAACCAAACTTTACAGTTGCAGTGCAGTGCACTAACATTCTCCTGGCCTTCACCAAGCCCAGACTCGTCCATCAGAACTGTGATCCCTCACTTCACAGAGCATGGTTCTACAGAGTCCAGTGGGGTGATGATGCTAGGAGGGAAGATCTAGGAGGGAGGAGATTTCACCAGCTGACTTGTTGTTGTTGGTGCAGCGGTGTCTCCTATTACATACAGAACCACGCTGGAGTTCAGTGAGCTCTTCAGAACCTCCCGTTCTTTCATTCTTTAGTGAGTGGAAAGGTAGAAGTCATGGCTGGGGGTTTGATTTTATACACCTGTAACAAAACAACTGTAACCTGTGCCATGTCTAAGAGCCCCGGTCGCAGAACAGCATTTCTCTTTCCTGATCTGCTTGTTTGAAGGCTTTATCTCGGCGAAGATTCCTTCCTCATTCTTTTGGCTTGTATCTTTGTTTGCTTTTCTTTTCATAGATTCTTTGGTTTCATCCATTTTTATAAAATCCTAAGTTGAGAAAGAGCTGAAGAAAAGCTCCTGACTCCACCCTCTCCATTCTCCTCTCCTGTCCCGCCCACGTTCCCTTTATACCCCCTTTGCTTCGTTGTGTTTATTTTGGGTTTAATAAATTGTTCATACCTACTTCCCGTCTGGACTGTGGTTCTTTTTTGCCGTCCGAGAGTCCCAGAGTACACTCCGGAAAATTAAAGGTGCTTCAAAAGGTTCTTTAGGCAGTGCAATAGAAGACATTCTACTTTAGGTTCTGTAAAGAACCATGTCTGTATTAGAGGTGTGTGAGAACCTTTAAACTGGTCAAAACCATTACATTCAGTGAGGATTCTTTAAACCTTTAGAACGGTTCTTAATTCGTACATAATTCATACGTTACAAACAGGGTTCTTTATGGTTCTATAACCCTCCCTCTAGAACCATTTGCAGCGCCTTTATATTTAGGAGGGTCTGAGCAGTTGTAGTAATCATGGAAGGCCATCATCCTGAATGTGCTGGATACTGAATGAGGTGTAAATCACTTGGAGTCCGAGTCATTTATCCAGCTCGTCATCGCCACATAAGCTATATGTCCAAATGTTTGTGGACACCTCTTGTATTCATCCATAGATCTATGCATATTAGTGTCTATGCATTCATCTATTTTAAGCTGCACCTGTTCCTGACACAGATGTGCAAATGTGTGGCCACACACACACACACACACACACACACACACACACAGTCTCGTCAATTGCATTTAGTGACAACAGTGTTGTATGATTACTCCACCTCATCATGCTCCATCAGCTCCACCACCATCCACCATTCTAGAGAACACAGCTCTTCCACTGCTGGGGGGCTTTATACCCCTCTACTAGCCCACACCTGGCATTAGGCAGCATGGTGCCAATAGGGTCATGTTTATTGATCTGCTCCAGAGAGTCCTATTCTATTGGCAGTGCTTCTCTACAGGGACTAGACAGGCTGTATGTGTGCATCTGCACATCTATGTCAGTAATGGGTGCAACTTAAAGTAGCTGAATGCACTCATTAGAAGGGGTGTCCACATATTTTTGGATGTAAAAAGGCTAATATTATAATATTTATTAATTATATCCAAAACACACACACACACACACACACACACACACACACACACACACACACACACAGTCTCGTCAATTGCATTTAGTGACAACAGTGTTATATGATTACTCCACCTCATCATGCTCCATCAGCTCCACCACCATCCATCATTCCAGAGAACACAGCTCTTCCACTGCTGGGGGGCTTTATACCCCTCTACTAGCCCACACCTGGCATTAGGCAGCATGGTGCCAATAGGCTCATGTTTATTGATCTGCTCCAGAGAGTCCTATTCTATTGGCAGTGCTTCTCTACAGGGACTAGACAGGCTGTATGTGTGCATTTGCACATCTGTGTCAGCAATGGCTGCAACTTAAAGTAACTGAATGCATTCATTAGAAAAGGTGTCCATAAATATTTGGATGCAGGATTTTCTATGTTGTTGTGTTTAATCACGGCCAACTTTCCAGGAATCCCATCAAATAGATCAATAAATAAATAAACAAATAAATAAATAATTAATGATTTGGTTGATTTTTAATTTAGACACCATGAGAAATAGCTCATTATGGTTACGCTTTATTCATCTACAGAGGACAGCATGTAGACGTAAGTAAAACGTGCCTCAGATCACAGACGGGTTGTGAAACACTGTACAGGTCGTCCAGCATATAGGTCATCACTGAAAGACCTGCAGGTGTAAACACTGGGTCAGCATTTGTCGTGACTCAGGGAGCGCTGACCTACTTTTGAGTTATTATTTATGATTATTTCTGCTTTTTAAACTGATAATAACACAAGTAATCTCTGGGTAATACCCCAGTTACTCTCACATCTGTTATAGAATTAAGCTTAACGTGGCTCACACACACACTCTGGCCTTCGGTTACGTGCACTCGCGCCACGGCCTCCTCCAGTCAGCTGACGAGCATGAGGAAGAAGTTCCCTTATTCTGATTGGATCATTTTTCTTCTGAATTGATGTAGTTCAAGAGAACCACAACGAGGAAACAACTGTGACCAAACCATAAAAAAAACAAGTCATTATCAGGTCATTGATGTTGCGCAAAAACCTTGTATCTCCAATCCTCCTCAGCCCCTCACTGGAGCAGTGGAATCCTTTACCAGGAAGCTTGCAAAAGCATGGGTGCCTACCACCAGGACCTGCCAGGATGTTAGAAGCTGTCTCGTTAGAGTAACTGTCTCTACTGTCCAGGGAAGAAGGCTGTCCACTAGATTTTGGAAGAACATTGCTGTGAGGATTTGATTGAATTCAGTGGCAAGAGCGCCACTCCACCTTATCTCATCATCCCCAACTCATCCCATCTAAAGTACTGGATGAAGCTCCATCACCTATCATTCCAGAGAACACAGTTCTTCCACTGCTCCACAGCTCCTCAACGCTGGGGGGCTTTATACCCCTCTACTAGCCCACGCCTGGAATTAGGCAGCATGGTGGCAATAGCTTCATCATGTTTTTTAGTCCTATTCTATTGGCAGTACTTTACTCTACAGGGACTGGCCAAGCTGTATGTCTGTGTGCATCTGCACATCTATGTCAGTAATGGGTGCAACTTAAAGTAGCTGAATGCACTCATTAGAAGGGGTGTCCACATATTTTTGGATGTAAAAAGGCTAATATTATAATATTTATTAATTATATCCAAAACAGCAGAAGGATAAGTGTAAAAAGATTGCATACCAGGTCATTTTGGAGCATTTCTATTGGTCCATTCATCAGGAAATTCTGCCAGAACGTGATTCACTGCCACATGTAGGAGTAACACACGTGACGACTTCTTGTAAACAGCTCTGGTGAACTGCTTTTGTCAAATGTGTCAAATGTGGACATGAAGACATACAATGGTAGTCACGCAAACTCTTAACTCCTTAGCGCCGGAAGGCTTATCACACACTAAAGGTGCATTACTCAGTAAATACAGGCCCTTCTGTACAAACTGATGGGGCTGTTTATTTGGTAATAGGACTTGGTACATTTTCGGCCCAGTGAGAGAAAATATGGCCCTTTCTAACCTTACTTTCATGTGGTTTCTACTTGTTATCAAATGGTTCTCTTACTCCTTTCACTCACCTTTTGTTACCCTTCGTCTGCCGGCCTGAAGTGGTCACTCTTTTTCTTTGTATATGGTCATTCAAATAACCCTCAAAAGGTGACAACAATCAAACGGTCATACCAATAACCAGCTGTTGTGTGATAACCATCACGCCCTACTGTTGATACTCCAAGTGCCCTCACCTTCATTCCCCTCCTACCCCTCCTTAACCTCCTCTTCATCAATCTTTCCCCTCCCACAGTTCCTAATGTATATAAGGTCCTCTCGAAATGTCCCTAATCAGACTGGATTAGTTCACTAATCTGGAATCGATCAGATTAGATTGGTTCAGACTAGACATGGTTGGACTAGACTAGATTGACCGTGACCGATGGAGTTGTACATCTCTGTGTGCATCAATAAACTCATCAACACTGAGGATCCAGTCTCCTGACTCCTGAATCTGCCTTCTGAATACCGGATTTCTAACAGGCGGGACACGGGCCGTTTAAGGGTTAAAAGGGAAAATACAGATTTTCCTTATTTTTCCATCTCCACCCACCCACCCTTCCCCCCTCTCCCGGTGGTATCATTTCTGTGTGCTTTGGAAAAAGGACCTATGTTGTGTAAGGATTTGGAGTGTTTATAGATTTATTTGGGATAGGGTGTGCTGAAGGTAGGATTATCAGACACAGCACAGGTAACCCGTATTTGAACAGGCTTACATCACTAAAGATGAGGCAGGAGGCCGTCTGTGAGGCAGGGGTTCAGTTAGTTAACTAATCAAAGCTGACAGATGTGAGCAAACCGTCCCTACCACTATCCAGCGTCTACTGAACTGTCCCTAGCGATCATTTTGATAAAAAATCAATCAATTAAATGAAATACAGCAGGCTGTCAGTCTGTCAGGGTCTCGTGACTGGATTTGGTACACAAAAGGTTAACAGACCTCGCTCTCTACTACGAGTCCTGCCTCGCCAGGCATGTCTGGCCTAGCCGTTTCTCTGTAACATGAGAGAGGCTGTGGTTGTACGAAGGGCTGAAGCTCTGTCGACTAGACGGGCACGTAGGCTGAGCGAGAGAAGCCGTTCAATGGTCACATGCATGCTCCACAAATCACACCTGGTACTGATTTAGAAAGGGGCAATGCGTTTAGGTAAAGGTAATTTGCAGTGAAGTCAACAGAGCCAACAACAATGAGAATACTACAACTCAAACCAACAAAGCCATGGATGCTGTTGCTCTCTGTTCATATATGGCTGCATCACTGTGTTATTTTGTTAGGAGACAGAACCAGCCCGAGCATGTAGTAGCTCTGACGGAGGAGATGCATATTTATCTGAATAATGACTCAATTCATTATGGACGAATGTTGGCTACCAGATCTTTAAAAAACACTTAAGAAATTGATGTCAGAAGTCTATCATAAATGCAAAAAGCCACCAGGGCTTCCAGGGCCCCTGCTGTTGACCACTTACATGTCCCCTTTACATGTCTTAGTCTCTATAGTGTCCAGTTCACTGATTCGGATGTTAAACAACAACAACAACGTATTTGACCCATGCCGCCGCTCAGTGTCTCTAAGTTCAGCCATGTTCAGCTCCTCCTCCTCCTCTGCTGGGTTCTCTCTTCACTGTAGCTTCCTGTAGCTGCTGCCCAGGTCATCAGATTCAGATCCTTGACTCCCCCTGGCCTACAAAGCCAAGACTGGACCAGCCAGCCCCTCCGTACTTGATGGCGACGGTCAAAAGCCGATCTGCACTGAGAGCCCTTCCAGCTTCAAGTACGGCTTGGCTCGACCCGCCATCCTTTAAGATCCACGGAAGACGAGCGTCCAGACATTTTTCTGTCCTGCACCGAAGTGGTGGAACGAACTTCCCCTGGGTGTCCGAACAGCAGAGTCCAACACTCACTGTCCTCAAACCCAGACTGAAGACCCTCCTCTTCTGAGAGTGCTCAGGCGAAGAGAAGAGTATTATGGTCTGCATATTGACTTGTGTTTAGTAGAGTCTAAAATTAGAGGATCTGAATTTTAGTCTATTTAAACTAGCTGAGGTTCTTCTTCAGTAAACAGTGAAGCTCTTCTCTAAGTCGCTCTGGAGAAGAGCTTCTGCTTAATGCTGTAAATGAGTATGAAGTATGTAGTACAGATAAAAGGGTCAAAGTTGAGTGCACTCAGATACCCAAGATACTCAGAACTGGCTGATTTTGAGTGTGGTTACAATGGACACCATTATCCCACAAACAAAAGGGAGGAGCTGCTCACGTCTGGAACAATTAGAAAAAATGACGGATAACGATGCAAGTGCAGCGGAGATGGCGGATGAATAAACTTGCAGTGACGTAGCTGTGTTGGCATAGTAACGAGTCATCACTTCCTGTTAGTACAAAGAGGGTATTTTAACGGTCAGTGTACTAACCTGCCAAACCACGCACTAGTAAGATTAGTAATACCTTGTATGTATAAGCGGGGGGTACACAATTGGGACACGGCCTAAGACTTTGAGGAAGGCATTGTTTGGGACAGAAGAAAAACAGGACCTCTTGGTTGATATGATACATATGGGAAGAAAGAAGAAGAATCCCCAGAAATCCTAGTGCTAAATCAGTGCTAATCAGACACACAGTAAGGTAGAGGGGTGAGTGACACGTTACACAGAAGTGAAAGAAATGAAAAACAAGAAAAGTTCAAAGGAAAAGATGATAACAGGGTTGTAAGAGAAAGAAGCTGAAGAGATCACAGCTCAAAGAAAGCTTTGATCTTTTGTTTGATTGCTTAATGAGCTGCTTCAGTTAGTTCCCTCTCCAGAGTGAGCGAGAGCTGCATTCATTCGCTTTACCTGCCAACTGTCCTCAGTCTGAGCGACGCCATCTTGCCGTCTCCTTTGTTTGGTTTTCCCGCATTTTTTATTTCATTGTTTTAAGGGGTGCAACTCCACCATTTGCCTGTGCTTGGTGGTGGCGCAGTGGTAAGGCGTAGGGCCTCCATTGCTTTCAGTATTTTACATAATCGTTAATAATCAGAGGTAAATCTCTTAAATTATAGTTTTCTCAGATGTTTCTCTTAATAGAAATGAAACTTACTTATTGCCAAAAAGTCAAAGTCAAGTCAAATTTATTTGATTAGCTTTTTATAACTGTTGTCGTCACAAAGCAGCTTTACATAATTAGTAATTAATAAAAGACAGAGACAAAAAGAAAAAAATTAAGACATGAAGGATCAAAGACCCCCAGTGAGCCCCAACGGCGACAGTGGCAAGGAGAACCTCCCTCAGAGCTGGAGGAAGAAACCATGGGAGGAACCAAGACTCACAATGGGGACCCGACCCGTCCTCCTCTGATCAGAACTATTTATAAATTATTGATAAAAATGACCAAACCGGATACAGCAGATAGTTAATAGTAGTGATATTAATATAAATAGTGGCAGATAGTTAATAGTGGTGATATTAATAGTGGCAGATAGTTAAGAGTCCATTTAGGTTTGAACATAGTCATTAGACAGGTAGCAGTGGTAGGAGGGTGTGCCGCTGGTCTGGTATGGGTGGTGGTGGGTGGGGGGCCTGCTGGTCGGACTGGTAGGTGGCAGCTGGTCTGACGCAGGTAGAGGGGACCTTAGTGGGCAATCTTCCAGCAGGTCGGGCTGGGTGACCATTTACTCAGAGAAGGTAAAAAGTCCACTTCAGACCCTGGTGAGAAGCGATTTCCCATCTCATATAAGGCTTTTAGCCTTTTTTTAAAAGCTGGTGGTTCTCCTCTGGTGCAAAACATAAGATGATGATAACATCAACATCAACATTCGAGTGGTTGGGTTTGTCTAAGAATGGTCGGGGGGTCGGTGTCTCTGGCCTGAAGGTACGCTGCTCAATGAAGTTAAAGCTCTTCATCTTGATGTTTTGTTGATATTTTTCTTTCATTGCTGGATTCTTGTAACTTCAGTTGTAAAAAGTGCAGCAGTGGAGAGTCTCCCATACTTTCCATGTAGCGTCTGTGTAGATGGGTTTTATCACAAACTTCAAACTCTCTCTCAGACGTTGCTAACGTACAAATCACCAACCGTGATAAATGCAGCCAGCGCAGCGCTGGGGTGTGTACAGACTGAGACGTGTTGAACATGATCATAATAAACAGATTAGATTTTAGTTCTCAACAGCAGAAAGGGTTGAATATAATGTGAATCTGACAGTTGTGTCAATAATAAATGGACCAATAGAAATGCAGGGGGGGGGGGGCAAGAGCAGAGCTCCTGGTTTGTTGATTTATTTATTTTAATCAGGGAGATAAATAAATTAATAAACAATCTGAGAAATGGATATCTAGAAGGGTCAACAGGGGTCGACGGTTTTGCTTAGTGTGCTGAAAGCCAGGTTCAAACTGGCAACCAAATGAACCAAAGGGCAGTGTGTTACCAGAGGAGGGGTATGGTTTAAATAAATAAATAAAAAATGAATAAGTGAAATCACTTCAAGAAGTGGTGGGAAAAAAGGGCAGGAACAGCAAAAAAAAGGAGACACACAACATTGTGTACTCGAACAAAGGGAGACAATAAACAACTCAATGAGAATCAGGCTGCAACTGAAAGCTTAATATTAATAAACTTAAAAGGAGGTGAGCTTCAGACCTGGAGTTTAAGAAGTGAAGAAGTCTGAACTTATTTTTAGTTTCTTTCTTTTCTTTTTCTCCTTTGTTCTTTTTTTTCCTCTTTACCAGTTTACCGCCCACCCCTCTACAAAGGTGCAGCAGTGAGCCTCTATTTGGGAGAGCTTTTATGCAGAGCCCAGCAGGTGTGTTTAATCAGCTGTAAACAGCACTGGGGCTTCTGGGAAATGAAGTTTTTAGAGCTGCTCCTAGCTGTTTTCTTACTACACCGCCTTGGCCCTCTGCTGGTGTCCGGTGGTGGGGACTGAATCCTTACAAAAATGACCTGGAATCAAATCTGTTTACATCGACTTCAATTGAAAGTTACATTTTTTCCTCTCCTATTGACAGTGCTCTGTAAAATACAGAAATACAGTGCAGTAAAAAAACTGACAATGGAAACTAAAACAACAGCAATAACAAAACAACGTCTTGCGTAGCTTTTTTCTTTAATTTTGTTCAAATGCTTTTTTGGTCTTTATTTTCACAGATTTTTTATCTAGGTCATTTATCCTCTTCTTAAATAAATCCCAGGTTGAGCTTAAACTAAAAATCAATTTTGTGACCCTTTGTGAGTTTCTTTCATGAGGAATGAAAAAATGCAGTAGATGTAAGCTGAGGTATGCTTTTTTATTTGCATTTTCAACTGAAGCATGTAAAAAGCACAAGAATATTTCACATTATAAAATCAGATTACCCTAAAAACATATATTGCACATAAAAAGCATGTATTTTGTAAAATATCAACAGGCCTGTCAAACATAACAGCAAATGTGCTTAATTATAATAGTAAATGTGCTTCAGACTTTAGAAATTTGTAATAAAACAGAATAAAATCACAGATGCACTTGTAACAGAACCAGCCAAAAGTGCTGTACGCTGATAAACCATATGTCTGAGTGCAAGCCAGACAGGGCTTTACTGAGGTTTGAACAGTCGAGCCGACTATGTGCAGAGCTGACTCTGTGGTTCAACTCTTAAAATTCTAGAATTTATTGTTTTGTTAAGCATCACAAAATGATTTAAATGATTAATTAATTACGTTATTAATAATATTTACAGTTTGAATTCTGCATCGAGGGGTTCACATCTGTCCTGCTGACAAAAATTGGCAAAATAGCAAGAAAGTAAGCACTGCTTTTTCTTTCCTTCATCTTTTTTCTGCTGTTTTTGCGAGATATATATATATATATATATATATGCAAATGTGTATATATATATATATACATGTCCTGCACTTATTGTCCTCCCTGTATTGTGCCTCATTTAAAATACAGTACAGACTGAAGCACTTCTCATAACTCAATTAAGGGCGGGGCTAAATTGCTGTAGGCTGAATCGGTGGATATATGCAAATGCGTTGGTTTTCGTAACATCGCAGAAGCAATACACTGAAAATGGTCTGGTTACGGACTGCAAAGAGAACGTGGTGCATTGACGTGTTTTTCCGTGTTTGAGATTTTTTAGTATAAAATGACGATATACTTCTGGTACTGGCGACCTCTCAGGCCGTAAAAAGCAGATGGCCATTAAAAGAGCTGTCAGAGGAGAGACCTCTGCTGCCCAGACTGGCCTCCAGTCTTACGCTAGTTCTGGGGGTTAACCACACAACCGTCTGCCCACTGTACGTAATTCTGCCAGGGCTTTGTACAGACGCCACGCTGCTAAGAACTACAGTGCTGTTGCACAGCAGCGTCACGGTGCCCACGGACCGGGGTGCTGTTAAGGAGAAGACAAACTCGTACACACCGGGCACTCTGCAGGTGAATTCGCCGGTCTGGGTGCTGTAGTCATTAAAATTATTGAAGACTGTGTCACGGAAAGTAATAATTCTGACAGGGGATGAAGAGACAGGGCCGAGCCTCATAGAGAAGGCAGATTGCTTTGCTGTGTTGTTGGCGGCAGAGCCAGGGGGTCCAGGGGGTCCGGCGGGTCCGGGGAGTCCATTTATCCCTGGTGAGCCTGGGGGACCTAGAAATCAATTAAAATTTTAATAATCTTGTTTAATTGCTTCTTGTTCAGCATGATTTCTCTGATCGGATCTGAATTTATGTCTAATTATTATTATTAATAATTTAATTACTTAATTTGTTTATTATTTCATAAACATCCATTTTTGGTATTTTTATATTGTTTTAATATTCCCATTTTTCACTACTGCTTTCACTCTAATTGTTATAACTGATCTAAACTGTGTTCATGTTGCCAGTTTCTTGAACTTATAATTTAATATTTGTGTGATTTTTCTTTTAAAAACACTATGTGAAGCAATTATTATCATCAGCAATTATTATCACTAGCCTAGATTCCTGTTAAACACTGAGGAATGAGATCTGTGTCTCCATTTAGTGGTCAACATTAAATGAATGTTAATTAATGGTCAACATTAAATTACCTTGTTCGCCAGCAGGTCCTCTAGGTCCTGGGGGTCCAGGTAGTGGCTCTCTGTCAAGATCTAAAAATAGTTCATACAGATTAGTTATATTTCCTGTGGATGGTTTGACAGAGAAATGAAAAAGAAACAGAGGCAAGGTGGATCAGAGAATCCTGAACCCAAGAAATCAGCAAGGAAGAGGATGGCAAACTGTCCTGCAAAGGCACAGTGCAAAATCGAAAGGCCTGAGTTGCATTTGATAGGAAAGAATGAAAGAGTTTTCAGATAGACCCTATCCCCAGCCCCCTATGCAGTGTTCATGCAGTGTGAAATTCTGGATGATTGAGTCAGTGAATAATAAGGGTTCATAAGAAATAATGCTTGGCTAACCTCATTTCCACTGTATGCACTTTGGCTTTCACGCTCACCTAGAAGGTCAAACACCAAAGGTAAGCCAACGCCACAATGACCTAACAAATGGTATTTTTTTATGTATGTGCATGCAGTATGGATCTACAGAGCATACCAGTACACCAGAAGCAAAGTCAGAAATCTTTAGCAAGGTGATAAAAAATGTGACAATTTGTTTAACAGGCCTACAGCTACAATTTCCTAAAAAAAAGTAAACAAAATTGTGTGATGTCTGATCTTTGCCATTTTCACAAAGAAATTTATTTTTTAATAAGAAACCCCTACTGGTATTAACTATAAACAAAAATTAACAAGAACAATAGAAAGGTAAATATACACTACATGTACAAAAGTATCCAGACACAAAAGTATCCGGTTCACCCATTACTGACACAGGCATTTAGATGCGCATGCACAGCTTATTTAATCATCATAGAGAAGCACTGCTGGAGTGCTGGAGCTCCAGTCCATACAGCTGGGATACGTTTGAGAGTCATTTTGATCTATAACTAATCATCCATTATCAGTACCTGACCTCATTAATGCCATCATGGCCGAGTGCCATCAAATCCTCTTAGCAATGTTCCAAAATCTAGTGTAAGGCCTTTGCAGGAGAGTAGAAGATGTTACTGCAGCAAAGGGACAGCAAACACAGACTCCCTGTTATTGCACTTGGTTTCAAAAGCAACTCTGGAGGAGCAGGTGTCCACATACTTTTTGGACATATAGTGTATATCGCTGCTGTCCAATGAAAACCCTCTATACTCCATGGTTTGAACCCTGTAGCTGCTCTGTACACTGTGTAAATAATTCTGGCTTAATACATGGTTTTCACTGAACAGCGGCGATATGTATCAGTCCTCGAACGTGGGGGTGGGGGTGTGGCCAAAGGATAGCGGTCTGGATTTAAAAAAAACAAAAGGTTATTTGGTAGGTTAGACCAAATAAATTAAGTCTATTAGATGACCACTGTACTGGCTGGAGAGGATGGCTATTCTCTACCTACCAGGGAAATGCTAGCTAAACAAAGGTGCCAGCTAGCTCTCTTATACAGGACGAGCGATTAGCGATCTTGAAAGAAGATATTAAATATAAAAAACCTGTTAAACAAACACTCACATTTAAATGATCAAAGGAGAATAGAACACTGATTGTCTTTGCATGTACAGAGAATCTCATTGGTGCCTTGTCTTACCCTCAAACCAAGGAGTGAAGTCTACATCCGCAATGTTGTTGCAGTCAACAAACTCTGCTTTGCTGGCCTTTAAGCGGAATGGCTCGGCAGGAACTTTCTTGATGCCTGTGTTGTCACAGATGATGCGCGCCAGAGACATAGTGGCTAGAGAGGCTCTCTGATTCTTGGTGAAAACTCCACGATTCTCCCACCAGAGCCTGATTAGAGAAGACCCAAATTACCAACACTTACACGTAAGAAAGTTCAATGTATTTCTATACCACATTTAAAACATGAGTTGGACCAAAGTATATACAAAAGTATAATCTAAATATTATATTATATAATAGAAAACGTATGTAAAAAGCTTAAGTATATACTTCAACTTCTGTAGAAGTCTTTTAAAACCCTAGTATGGAATGAATGTCAATACTTTTGACACCGGTAAAGAGGGAGCACATCGAATCTCAATAAGGAGACTGTTCCAGAGCCCTGGGGCCGCTACCGAAAGAGCTCAGTCACCCTTTAGTTCCTACTCTACACACATTTCATTTACTGATATTTAACACAGTACCTGTCGCCTTGACGGATCTTCTGGAACTGGGTTGCAATGAGGCAGGAGAAGAGGGGTCCAACGCGGCCTCCAGGGACAAAAGGTTCGGCTACACCCGCCAGCCAGACGTCGATGTTGGCAGGGTTTCCATAATGTTCGATCAGTCTGCGTGCTAGATCAGTGTTGTTCAACACGACGGCCAGTTCAGCTTGATTCTGAGGTGTGGAGAGGTTGCAGAACCTCCGCCAAGTGTTATAACCTAAAGAAGAAGCAAATGCAACATGGGTCTATAGACTAAACTTTCATTACTAAACATTTGAGGATGCATTTTTAACCATTGGGCCTCATTGGGTGTTCACAGCTCTGCTCTCTGAACAAATCCCAGATAGGAAAACACTACTGAAGGCCAGAATCTTCATTGAAACTGTGTAAGTGGGTTTTAAGAACGGTTGGTAAATGAGGCCCAGTGTGGTTCTGTGGTTCTGTGGCTCTCTGAAGTGTTCCTAAAAGTAGAACTGCTTGACTGTTTATGGGAAAATAGGTCAGGTATTGACCCATGAATCCTTATGACCAGTCTGGCCTGCTAGAGATCAAATGTCTGGCCCATTGGGCTGAGTGTCTTGACTCTACACTCCTAGGCATAAAATGTAGCAATTTGTGTGTATGTATGTGTGTGTATATGTGTCTGTGTTTACCTGGCAGCGCATGGTCGCGGCTCCTCTGCATGTTGAGGGATGCCAGGTCCATGGCAATGTGGCTGGTGAAGGCAAACAGTCTCTCTCTCAGTGCATCCACCAGAATGTGGTTTTGCTGATTCAGCTTAGCTGGCCGGCTAATCAGGCCCCGGATCAGGGGATCAATTCCACCTGGATGTGCAGATTAGGTGAGATTTAGACGTTCATAGAGACATTAAAGTAAAGATGGGCAATTCCAGCCCTCAAATATTGAGTAATCTTACGGTCTCCTTGCACTACTTCAGAGTCAAATCAGGTTTGTGGGGAAAATAAACTACTAAACTCTGCATGAACTTACCTTCAAAGACAACTCTCCAGGGTGAGAAGAAGGCCTCATAGAGAGGGACGCTGGGAAAACGCGGATGGTTCTCGAAGTTTTCGTCCATGCGGAAGACGAGGGGCTGGATGGTCGCGTGGGCGAATCGGTAGGCAGCGGTGGCAAAAATATTAGAGATGCTCGGGTCAATGTTTTGGTCATACCCAGGATAAGGGCCAAGAATCCTCCTCATTGCATCGGGGCCCACGATGTGTGGCAGATAATCCCGGAAAACTATAATCTGTGAAGCAGAAACATCATCAAGACCACTGTCTATATACTTGTTCATTATGTAAATCTGTAAATCCAAAATTTCTGAATTATTGCAGTGCAAACGTGGTTTTGTGTGTGTTGGGGCTGCACAATACTTTAAAAAGTGATTGCAATATTTTTTATATATATTTATATTTTTGATATTAAAAATCAGGTCTTCACCAGATTTCACCACAAGTCAGTGATCCACTATGTCATGACCATTAATAATGCACTGTCTGCACTGTCCAATCCAATGTATCCAGGATTGGAGTAAAATAAATTATTTCAGGGATTAAATCTGCTCTGGGTAGATAAGTCATGGATTTTCCTTTTGTACCAAGCAGCAATAATGGTTGTAGCATGAAGTTGGATTTAATTTGCCCGCAATGTGAATACTGCACATGTGTACATTATGATGATGATGCTGAAACAGTAAGTAGTAGGTGGGCAGTACCTGGTGGTAGGCACCCATGATTTTGCGAGCTTCCTGGTAAAGGGTTTCACTGCTCCAGTGGGGGTTGAGGAGGCGCATTACGCGGGCCAGGCGATTGTGTTCTCTCATAAACAGCGTGTGCAGGGAGGTAAGAGCAATGTTCTCATCCACTCGAGCATCACCTACAGTGCAAAGATAATTTTTTGAGCAAATTGCAATTTCTAAAATTCTATTCTGCCATTTTTTGTGTTGCATTCTTTGTATAATCTAATGCATCTGATGTTTAAAGATTCTCTGAACTAAAATGTACAACAGAAATGATTTTAAAATATGTTAATGTGTATATATTCTGTAGTATATTGTGTATTACTACTGTTAGGGACTATCCACCTTAGATTATTATAGTTTGTACACTATTATAATTCTATTATTCTGTATTTATAGCCAAAGATTGTGGCCTTAAAGCCTTAAAGCCATTTGCTGTATGCAGTGCTTACACCATATACAAAAGAATGACTTCAGTCGGAGTAGCATGCTTAACGTCGAAAGAGGAACAAAACTAACCTGCGATAAAGCATGGAACTTCCTCCAGGCCTGTGGTGTTGAGGATGCGATTGCGTGTGGAGCACATTTTGCTGTCCACTTTAGTGAAGGGCAGCAGCTCTCGGCCATTGTCTTGGAAACGATTATTGACGAGCAGGAGACCGTTGTCATTGGAAAGGTCACGCAGTTCTCGTGCAAGCCCCTCATCAGAGCCATACAACTGGCCTACATCCAGAAAGGCAGTCAGGGAGTTGATCTGCTGCCTCACTTTGGGCACGCCACCGAAAATGAAGGCGTTGTTACCGGAACCACAGGCAGGAGCAGAGCGGAACACAGGGAGGCAGCTGTCTTTGGACAGCCGTGGGTCTCCATTAGGAATCTAAGCATATAGGACAAGGCTTACTCATGCTGCTGTTAACCTTAATTTAAACATGACCCATAAGTATGATTCCTGATTCACTGATGAATTAGTATTGAATGAATTGGAGCAGAACAAAAGCTAATGGAAGACATGAGTGCAGGAAGGCAGTACGGACCTGGATGGGGAAGCAGGGCTCGGAGCGCTCACAGCTGGCGTCACAGTCGATCCCGCTGCTGAAGGATCGGATGCTGGGCGAGTGGGGTGTGAAGGACAGATCGTGATCATTCCACTGGCCAAAGAAGGTGACCAGATGTGTGTACTCCCTGTCGCCCTGAACATCAGAATCCTTTGTACTCGCAATGCGGTTAGACACCAGCCTCACCTGGAGAAGAAGCAAGCATGGAAAAGAGATCTAGGGTAAGCCTGGATTCCTTGGGTGAATAGATGACAATATGAAGTTCGTGAGAATGAAACGGAGTGCTGTCATACCAGAGGTAGGATGACCCCGTTATAGAGCCTGCCTGGGTTCCATCCGACAGGCTGGGAGATACCATCTTCATAAATGGGAGGAAGCCAGCGAGCTAGGGGTGTGTTTGCTGCACCAAGAAGTGGATTTTTCCTAGAAGTGTGGAATAAAACATCCCCATGATATAAACAACACCACCGATGGCATGGCTAGAGAACGGTTATCTATATATGGGTACATTGACCACTTATGGGTACACGCATCCATATTGACGTATAGGGAACATCCCTGATAAGTGCAGTACCGCTCTGATCCTGTATGAGGCAGGGTTGAACAGATGAGCACTACGTACCTGTTGTTGCAGACACTGTTGGCGGTGCGGTACTTGTTGATAAGGGGAGTGGTCCTGCAAGAAGGGGGCTGGACTTGAGCAGCGCAGCCAGTCAGGCGCACTATAGTGCGAAGCTCTTCAGGAGTAATCAGGGCTGAGAGACAGAACAGACACAAAGCATTAAAAGGGAATCTGTCTGATGTTCATTCAGATTTGCTTCATTTGATGATCTGAGGATCCTCAGTAGTGATACATCTGTATGTGGAGGTGTAGATGTGTTCATATGAGAAAGAGAGTGTATGTCAGACCTGTAGCATTGATGGATCTCTTGTGGGCGTGGTGTGTTTTCTCAGCGATGATCCTGAGGGTCTGCTCCAGGTAGTCTGCGGCTCTCACTGCACTCCGGGTCTTGCGGGACGGCTGCTTCATCAGACGCAGCTTATCGGACGGTTTGATGTAAGTGTCCTTACGCACTCGTGCCAGACTCCTGTAAACAGCAAACACACAAACACATGTAAGAATACAGAACACACTGCACCGACACACACACACACACATACACTGATGAGTATCAGAAGTATGAGTGAATCTCATCAAACAGGCTCCAGGGTTAGGAGCTGCTGACTCACACTTGACGGGAGTATAAGTAGGCATCGTCCACCACTTTTTTGGCCTCCTCGATGGATTCCAGAATGAATGGCCTCCCCAGGCCTTCCTCTACAGATCCTACACAAACACACAGCAGAGTCAGTTTCATATGGCAGCTACAGTATGCATCACAGCTGGTGAAAATATGATGTTAATAATATTGGTCTAATTCTAGACCCTACATTAACATTTAAATCTCATACTGATCTCTAAATGAGTACAGGCTTACCCCTTTCCTTAGTATTACCCAAAACCACAACTGACAGACTGCAACTAATTGCAACTAATTAAAGCCACAGTTTAGCATCATTATACTGGTTGCCTTTTTACATTTTGCCTTTTTTATAGTTTGAACAGTTTGACCTTTTTTCTTTAGGCATGTAATAAGAGAATGCATTCTCACTGTGTTCCAGCACAAGAAGACTTTTTGTGAAGCTGCTTTCTGTTCAATTCAAGTGTTTTTTATTGTCAATTTTGTGAATGACGATGGTGAACGTTCAGGTAAGTGTTGGGAGCACATTTTGTATTGTGTACTAAAAAATACAATTGTTTGGTCAATCTTAATCTATTAATATTTACCAGACACATATCTTTATTATAAAGTATATTTTCATTAAAGGTACAATATTGTGGTTTATATTGTAAGTGCCATGCAAAAATTTTGCATCTCTATTGTTGCTGTTTTCACTTTTCTCCATATTCTGAATCTGACATTTGTTATTTGACAGCCTTTATATTGTTTCAGAATTTCATAATGAATGGACCAATAAAAATGCATGAATCTTTGCAAAAAAAATGTTTTATATTGACTTCCACTGAAAGTTAAGAAAGTTTTTTGCTCTTTGTGATGATATGCTCTATTAATAATGCTTTTGTTATTTTTTAATTATTTTTATTTTATTAGTTTCTGATCATTTGTGTACTCACCAGATGCAGTTGGGTAGTTGAGTGTGTGGCATAAGCCCAACACCACAATTGATATTATGAGATTCATTTCTGAAACTGTAACAGAGACACATATTTAAACTTTACAAATACGCCCTTTGTTCTCATATTTGTTTGGGCACATTTTTAGACCTTGTATTTTGTCTGACAAAATAAATATAATATTCAAACTCCCAAATTTAACAAAATTAATTTCAAATAATTAATTTCAATTAATTCACAAGCATGTATGCATCATTCTTGTGCCTCAGAATTTCTAAGTAAAGCGATTTAACAAAACCAGAAGGGTAAATAAAAATGCAAGGCATTATAACAAACGACATTAGGAGGTATGTTATCTCTCACCTGTGTGTCTGATTCCTCTTCTCTTGAGAATGGGTGTGTGCAGTGCTGCTGTGCTGCAGGACTTTTATACACCGTCTGATGCCTCACCCTGCCTCCATCCCTGAGGTGGAATCTGGTGTTTAGCAGTGATGTACTTCCTACTTCCTTTCTTGTACCTGCAAGCAATATTCTGGTAGAGTATTAATTTGTCTCTGCCCAGGTTGATACTTAACAAACTGGACACATTTCTCAATAAGGGCTATATACAGTATTTTCTATAGGTTGTGTTCCTTTGTGTACATGGTAGACAGTTTAATCTAATATATTTTGGAAAAGATGTCAGCAGTTTTCTTATTCTTTATGGCACTGAGACCTGGAGGTCAAGGTCTGAGCTCTTTGATATGACTGACACACTCCTAGCGGGAAGGCAGGAGTCCCTGTTTTATTTCCTGGTATTTTTCTGTATTGATGCATTTTCCTGGAATTTCATGTGTTGACCTGGAGAGTGTTTCTAGGTTAATGGAGCAATCCTCTTTTTTATCCTTATTTCTACTTTCTAAAAGGCTTTAATTCTGGTGCCTGCCATTAACAATTCCTTATCCATCTACAAAGCAGATGGCTTTACCATATTTGGGCATGAGTCAATTAGGGTTTTTCATGAGCAACCCAAACATGTAAACAAATTATTCTAAAACTGTATAAATAATTCAAACATATCAGTTATTGATATGTCTGTGCATATCAGCGTACTTTGCCCTACAGTCTACCTATTAGTCCACAGCTTCCTAAACTGATAACGATTCATTATCTAATTATTTGCAACACAAAGCGTAATATTTGCTCTTATTATAAAACGGATTTATCAAACAACACTGTATATTTCTCATATTCATTACAGAATACACCCTGTCCACCTAAATAATCTATCCCGAATTCAACCAAAGACTCTCTGTACGTGAAAGTACAGGCTAGTGCATTTGCACCATTGCTTCATGTAGTCAGTTGAAGAACATGTGGGAAGAAGTTCCTTTATTCTGGTTGGGTAATTTTCGCCAACTGTCACAGCGATGTATTTCAACAGAACCCACAGCCAGAGCATGTCAGCTAAGACTAATGTCAACAATTCCAAGTTATTAAAGATGATTTAGTAATATTATATCTGATTTTGTATGGTACACTATAAGACATCTTTAGTCACAGACAGTTTATTCTACACAGCTTTAATGTACTGTGAAAAAAAACATTGATATTTTGAGTTAACAATTTGAGATAACCCTCCTGTAGTGGTTCAGATTGACCCATTTCAAAGTTTAAAAATATAGAAAAAATATTTGAAGTAATTTTTGAAGCATGAAACCTTTTCTGCTTAATAAGTGTAAATGGAAAATAACTAATTGAATATGTTGCCCACCCAGTGTTTATACTACACACATACTTTGTCATCATATTTGTTTGGGCACATTTTTTAACCTTTTTGAACCTACAAACAAACCTACTAACCTACTAACAAAATTAATGTCAAATAATTAATTTTAATAAGTGCACAAGCATGTAGGCACTAGGCGGTCCTGTGCTTCATAATAATCTTAATAAAGGGATTTAACAACACCAAAGGGGAAACATAAAACTGCAAGGCATTATAACAAAAATATTGAAAAAATATAGAAGCATGAAACCTTTTCTGCTTAATGAGTGTAAAACAAAGAGTAGAAAATATATATACATTTAGACCAAACTCAACTGAAAAGTTAAGCAATATAAACAATATGAACCACCAGGACGCTCTGGGACACATTCTTGATTCTTTGATGGCATGCTTGAAATACCAACATTTTAGTTGTAACTTCAAACCCTGCCAAACTTCATTATATTAACGTCCACACAATGTGAAAATCTAACAATGTTAGACGTTGATTTTAACTCAATGTATTTTTTTACTTTGAATTTTGAATTTCCAATCAAAATGTTGGGTTTTGACATCAACCCCATTTGCATTTTCAACTAAAGTTCATCTAAAGGTCCATGCCTCAGCCCAGTGAACTTTGCATCATTTGCATACTCTTTTTCCTTTTTCATTCCCCATTCATTAGTTAATAACCATTGTGTATTTTCTGGCTTTGTAGAGTACTTGTTTCATGAGAAATACCTTTCTTATCGTATGTGATCTTGGCACAGCTCACCCGGCGGTGCTGTTAGGCCAGTTTTTAATTAGGCAGGAACATATTTATGCAGAGCATATGATGTGTTTTAGACTTATCTTCCTTATCTGTTGTCATCTCTTTGATTGTTTCTCTGATGACATAATCACACAGTTCTGAAGTAGGCAGCTCTTTCTCCCGCACTCAAGGAAGGGGGACATTTTCCATAGCATGAACTAGAGGCATATTTCCTTCTTCCTTAATGAATTTTAGCCGGGAGAACGCTGAGCATCTTTGCCTTATTTTCTTAGGACAGTGCTGGTGAATGAGGCCCAATGGTCTTAACCCTAGACTTATTATTCTTTAATTAATCTAATCATACTCTAAGAATTACTGTACTCAGTATCTGCTAGTAGGGCGGATATGCTAAATGTATTCATATGTCATCTAAGACATAGTTAATAATGACACTCTAGTAATATTATATTTGATTTTGTTTGTTTGTTACACTACAAGTAAAGATACCAACGTTAAAACATCAGGAACTATTCTATAACCCAATTTAGCAACAGACACTAATCAGCAGTATCACCTAATCAGCAGTACAATCAGGCACGTAGTCAATCTGCTCTGCATACGTAACTCGGATGTGTTTTAGACTAAGCTATCTTATCTGGTGGTATTTCTTTGTATGTTGCTCTAATGACATAATCAGAGTTCTGAAGAAAGCAGCTCTTTCTCCTGCAAAGAAGGAAGGAGACTATTTTCCATAGCATGAACTACAGGCATATTTCTTTCTTCCTTAATGAATTTTAGAGAGAATGCATGCATCCCAAGCAGTGTTAGCAGCATGTTTACATGTCAAATATTATCCATATAATCCAACAATGCAGAAGGATCAGATCAGATATCAGTCTTCTTTTAATAAACAAAATCTGGATCTATGTTTTTAAGCTACGTTACACAGTATATGCTGTTAGGGTAAATTTGTTCATTTTACAAGGCCGTTATCCTCCCTCCATCTCTTTTGCACATAGAGAGAGACTCATATATAATCTTTAAATATAGCCTTTTCTTTCTTTATTATCTGAGTATTTTAGACATTCTGACCATTTCCTTCTTATTTTAACCCATACAATCTGGCAACAATATGGCTGTAGCAGTTACACTATATGGGCAAAAGTATTGGGACACCTGCTCATTCACTGTTTCTTGTGAAATCCAGGGTTTTGTTGGAATAACTGTCTCTACTGCTCAGGGAAGAAGGCTTTCTACAAGATTTTGGAGGAGCAATGCTGTGAGGATTTGATTGCATTCAGTGACAAGAGTGTTAGTGAGGTCTGGATGCTGGATGATGATAATCACCACGTCACCTCATCCCCAACTCCTCAACTCATCAAATGTATTGGATAGAGCACCACCATCATTCCAGAGAACACAGTTTTTCCACTGCTCCACAGCTCAATACTGGCGGGCTCTATACCCCTCTAGCCCACGCCTGGCATTAGGCAGCATGGTGCCAAAAAGGTCATGTTTAAATGCTGCAGAGAGTCCTATTTTATTGGCAGTACTTCTCTACTACAGGACCTCTGATGTACCATTAGACCCCTATCTACTAGACATGCAGACTAATTTGAATTTATGTAGTTATGAGGTTGAGGAACAGCTCATGGGACCTTAAAGTTAAAGTGGTTAAGCAAAAAAAGAAAAATTGAGCACTTGCTTGAGCAAGTTCCCTTTAAGGTTGTTTAAGGCCTTCCCCTTTTTGCTTCTGCTGATGTTCACACCTACAGAGTTAGAGTAAATGCCTAATTACCGTTTCCATTGCAGCACAGCCTGTTACCACATTTCACACTTATTTATCTGCATCCCTGTGTTAGAATCCATCAGCCCAAGTCCATAAGGAAACGCAGCCGCCTGAAAAACTACTATTCATTAACTTATAGATAACTGAAAGTTGTTTCCGCATTAGAAATTAGCTAAACATTGATTAAATCAGTTTCAGTGCTTGACAGTTGATTTTCCTAAAGGAATTTCCCTCTATTTATGTACACTTGGGTACTGGTGAGATTAACATGGCTTATTTATACAATGCACTGAAGCCTACTGTTAATAAAACAAATATGACAAATGTGAAGAAGCTGAACCATGAAGTTATACTTTACCTTCATAATTTAGGTTTGTTAGCTAAAAGTACCAAATTATAACTGTTTGCAATAAACCAATCCCGCAATACCAATTAAAAATAGAACACAACTAACAAAAGTACTTTCTCCATATTCAACACACAATGCCACTTTTAATGATGACTGCAGTCTCACAATGATTCAACTCCTTCATCACAAGTACTTAGTAGGGAACCCTTCTGATGTTATAACCAGCTGCAAAAGTGATGCAAAAGTGAACCGTAGCCCATTCCTTAGGACAGTGGCCTCCAGTTTACTGACATTATTGGGTTTGCTGCTGCAACCGCCTTCTTCAAAACCCACCCAAAATGTTTTAATGGGGTTCAAGTCAGGCGACTGTGATGACCACTCCAGAACCTTCCAGGACTTCTTCTGAAACCAAGCCTTGGTGAACTTTTAAGGTATGCTTGGGATAACTGTCCTGTTGGAAAGTCGCCCAATGACGCCCAAGCTTCAGCGTCCTCACAGAAGGCAGAAGGGTTTTCTCTGATGATTTCCAAAGCAAAGCAGCCCCAGAGTATCACAGAGCCACTGCCATGCTTCACTGTAGGCAGGGTGTTCTTTTCAGGGGATGCTTCCTTCTTCCTCCTCCAGACACACCTGGCCACCTGCCTCTATGCAAACTCTGCTTCCAGATGGATCTATAGGAAAATTCAGTGCCTTTGATGGTCTTTGTATGCTTTTCCCTTGACTTAGCCATTTATACTTTATCTTAATTTGATGTGTTTTATCTCATACACAGCTGATTTAATTAATGAAGCCAATGTTTTCCCACCTGATTCTAACTGTATGTAATTCTAATGTGTATTTGTATATGTCGGATGTGTATATTTAAAGTGGCAGTTTGTGCTGAATCTAGAGAAAAAACTTGTTATATTAGTTGTGTTGAGATATGTAAATTAGTCTTCTTTGGTTTATTGCAAACAGCTGAAGGTTTGCACTTTTTGGTAATAAACTTATTTTGCAATGGGGGTTGAATAATTTTGAATGAAACTGTATTTGCCTTGTTAGATTGAGTTATTTGTATAAGAATTAGCACTGAGAAGAAATGTTACTAAAAGAGCAAGGCAGGAATTAGCACTCTTCCTAAATTAACACATCTAATTTAATTCAGCAGTGAATTACCAAGGCCTTTGTGAGCTGAATTCAGTGTGTAAAAAAAACAACAACTGGAGGACTGTGGCCTGCTACATTGCCACAAAGGTTTTGTTTTTTTTGCAACGCTATTGAAGAATCATGGTTTTTCTAAAGAACTTTGAAAAACAGATGTGTCTGAGTCTGACAAACCTTTTAAAGGTTTAATGAAAAGGTTTTGTATAGTTCCAAGAGTCTCCTAAAACCTTGTAATGTGTGTAATGTGTGGAGGTTTTCAAGCTTTATGAAGGTTCTTGATATTCACATCTCTTTTACAAAGTTTATCCTTTAAGGAACCAAATGCTGAAAGATTTTTTTTTCGGGAAACAAAGTGGTCTTCTATGACCATGCATAAAGATGCACACGCTTTTTGACAGCTTAATTTTTAAGGGTGTTTGACCTCTCTCTTCTTTAGCAATGCCAAGCTTTAACAAGTTCCTATGTTCCTATGCTAGAGAGCTTCCGCCTTCTTTATATGTTCTTTTAGCCGAGTTAGTCATGGTTTGCAGGATACTCTGAAACAAATGTAAAACAAAAACTTTACTGCTGTACTGTGTGGTTGCCTTTACTAGATTTCACCTACTGTGTCCGAAAACCTAGCTTCTTGAAAACCCATCAATGAGCTTATTTCTAAACCTCTAGCTTTACACTTCTGAAGAACAAGATATGCTATATATCAGTCAGTAGTTTCTAAATGCCTATTCTGACTAGTGATTTAACTATTTTAAGGTGCACCCACTGTAGACATGGGCGTCCAATTCCACTAATTCACTAACGTACTAATTCTGTCCTGAGGCTGAATGCAATCAAATTTTCCTCGCAGCAATGTCCCAACATCTAGTGTAAAGCCTTCCCAGAAGAGGAGAGGCCAATACAATACAATACAATCTCTTGGGCTGATTTACTGCCCAGCAAGAAGCTGTCTTGGAAGATGTAAGGAGTGGCCAGGGCAACAAATATACAGCGCACAAATATCATCATTGGCCATAAGGAAGCAACTACAGTCCTTGTAATTGTGTAACAACACCTTTCATAAATCACACCTATTATAAGAAAAGGAAGCTCATGACTGTCGCCTTTACTGTGACACTCCTCACTGTGCTTGGAAGACATACAGAATGAGAAAAACAAAAGGAATGTGAGATAGATTATATGACTCAAAGGCCTTCACTGTCAGACTGAACAGTACACAAACAATAACAGTGACCTATTTTAATAATACTAACAGGAAGGACCAAACAGCATGTTTACATGTCAAATATTATCCATATTATCCAACAATGCAGAAGGATCAGATCAGATATCAGTCTTCTTTTAATAAACAAAATCTGGATCTATGTTTTTAAGCTACGTTACACAGTATATGCTGTTAGGGTAAATTTGTTCATTTTACAAGGCCGTTATCCTCCCTCCATCTCTTTTGCACATAGAGAGAGACTCATATATCATCTTTAAATATAGCCTTTTCTTTCTTTATTATCTGAGTATTTTAGACATTCTGACCATTTCCTTCTTATTTTAACCCATACAATCATGGTGGATCGAACAAGGACGATGTGTGGGTATTGGTGGTCAGCTGTAGGCTGTGTGTGGTACACTTATATTTTACTGCTTAGTTCACTATGGCTGTAGCAGTTACACTATATGGGCAAAAGTATTGGGACACCTGCTCATTCACTGTTTCTCGTGACGCCCAAGCTTCAGCGTCCTCACAGAAGGCAGGAGGTTTTCTCTGATGATTTCCAAAGCAAAGCAGCCCCAGAGTATCACAGAGCCACTGCCATGCTTCACTGTAGGCAGGGTGTTCTTTTCAGGGGATGCTTCAGTCTTCCTCCTCCAGACACACCTGGCCACCTGCCTCTATGCAAACTCTGCTTCCAGATGGATCTATAGGAAAATTCAGTGCCTTTGATGGTCTTTGTATGCTTTTCCCTTGACTTAGCCATTTATACTTTATCTTAATTTGATGTGTTTTATCTCATACACAGCTGATTTAATTAATGAAGCCAATGTTTTCCCACCTGATTCTAACTGTATGTAATTCTAATGTGTATTTGTATATGTCGGATGTGTATATTTAAAGTGGCAGTTTGTGCTGAATCTAGAGAAAAAACTTGTTATATTAGTTGTGTTGAGATATGTAAATTAGTCTTCTTTGGTTTATTGCAAACAGCTGAAGGTTTGCACTTTTTGGTAATAAACTTATTTTGCAATGGGGGTTGAATAATTTTGAATGAAACTGTATTTGCCTTGTTAGATTGAGTTATTTGTATAAGAATTAGCACTGAGAAGAAATGTTACTAAAAGAGCAAGGCAGGAATTAGCACTCTTCTTAAATTAACACATCTAATTTAATTCAGCAGTGAATTACCAAGGCCTTTGTGAGCTGAATTCAGTGTGTAAAAAAACAACAACTGGAGGACTGTGGCCTGCTACATTGCCACAAAGGTTTTGTTTTTTTTGCAACGCTATTGAAGAATCATGGTTTTTCTAAAGAACTTTGAAAAACAGATGTGTCTGAGTCTGACAAACCTTTTAAAGGTTTAATGAAAAGGTTTTGTATAGTTCCAAGAGTCTCCTAAAACCTTGTAATGTGTGTAATGTGTGGAGGTTTTCAAGCTTTATGAAGGTTCTTGATATTCACATCTCTTTTACAAAGTTTATCCTTTAAGGAACCAAACGCTGAAAGATTTTTTTTTCGGGAAACAAAGTGGTCTTCTATGACCATGCATAAAGATGCACACGCTTTTTGACAGCTTAATTTTTAAGGGTGTTTGACCTCTCTCTTCTTTAGCAATGCCAAGCTTTAACAAGTTCCTATGTTCCTATGCTAGAGAGCTTCCGCCTTCTTTATATGTTCTTTTAGCCGAGTTAGTCATGGTTTGCAGGATACTCTGAAACAAATGTAAAACAAAAACTTTACTGCTGTACTGTGTGGTTGCCTTTACTAGATTTCACCTACTGTGTCCGAAAACCTAGCTTCTTGAAAACCCATCAATGAGCTTATTTCTAAACCTCTAGCTTTACACTTCTGAAGAACAAGATATGCTATATATCAGTCAGTAGTTTCTAAATGCCTATTCTGACTAGTGATTTAACTATTTTAAGTTGCACCCACTGTAGACATGGGCGTCCAATTCCACTAATTCACTAACGTACTAATTCTGTCCTGAGGCTGAATGCAATCAAATTTTCCTCGCAGCAATGTCCCAACATCTAGTGTAAAGCCTTCCCAGAAGAGGAGAGGCCAATACAATACAATACAATCTCTTGGGCTGATTTACTGCCCAGCAAGAAGCTGGAGGATGTAAGAAGTGGCCAGGGCAATAAATATACAGCGCACAAATATCATCACTGGCCATAAGGAAGCAACTACAGTCCTTGTAATTGTGTAACAAGACCTTTTATAAATCACACCTATTATAAGAAAAGGAAGCTCATGACTGTCGCCTTTACTGTGACACTCCTCACTGTGCTTGGAAGACATACAGAATGAGAAAAACAAAAGGAATGTGAGATAGATTATATGACACAAAGGCCTTCACTGTCAGACTGAACAGTACACAAACAATAACAGTGACCTATTTTAATAATACTAACAGGAAGGACCAATAAAGCAGAGCTGGAAGGATAGCTGAGTGAT
This sequence comes from Salminus brasiliensis, assembly GCF_030463535.1. NCBI lineage: Eukaryota > Metazoa > Chordata > Actinopteri > Characiformes > Bryconidae > Salminus > Salminus brasiliensis. Next base: position 34,643,073 of record NC_132893.1, read on the forward strand.
CTGTTTAGTTACAATATCTTTCAATGTGTGCATTTCTGGAATCTACTGTAAAAAATAAAGATCTTTGCAAATGGTCTCAAATACATTTGTTTGAAGTGTTTTATCGTTATTATTGTAATTTATCTCAAGACAATGCATTTCGTTTTTGAAATATATATATTTATATTCAAAAGTAATGTTTTACAAGGTTATTTACTTGATTTCAAGTCAAAACAGCTATCAAGACATCATTGAATGTGTTTGGGATCAATGTTTACAGACAGACTGGATTTTTGAGTTTTTCAAACTGATTGGCTTATTTTGTTAAAAAGCGGGACTTTATCTATAAACAAATGGTATGTTGAGCATTATGAAAACTTCCATATTTCAAACCGTGTGATGTGTGAGAGCATTTCATCACATTAATTAATTAGATGATTAAATAATTAGATTATTTTCATGAAGATTATTACATTTCCATCAGATCGTAGAACCGAAGCTCAGCTCTGTAGCACACAAACTGAAGATTTGCTCAGTGCAGTGGATTAGGTGCCTGGATAGAAGCTCTCTGCTTAAAAACAGATAAATAAAACTTTTTAAGTAACAAGTAACAAGTGTTGCAAATGTGGTGAGTAAAATTTAAAGACTTGTGACAGAAATACTCAAGTAAAAATGTAAAAAAACACATTTTTAAACTCTTTTCTTAATCTAATTTCTATTGGTCCATTCATCATTAAACGTTCATACAGCGTCGAGAACAAATGCCAAATTCACATTATGCTAAAAAGTGAAAAACAGCAAAAATGGAGATATAAAGTGGTTATGTGACAGTACCAATATATTAGTATATCAATAAGGCAATATTTAATATCAGTATTGCTGGACTAGCAGGATATAATATATGGAACGGGTGGATTTGGGTGGGCCTGTGCTGGATGGACAAGTCTAACGCCATCTTAAGACTCCAAGACCAGGAAAGTGAACTAATGCCACTGAGCTGACTAAATTTATTTACCATGTAAAAGACACCACAAACTCACTCTACTTCCATATATTACACAGCTGATAAGGTGGTAAACACTGTAACAGGAAATGTTCTGACCACTGGTACTGAGCTGAGTAATGTAGGGCAGTGCGGTGTGTGAGTCTGTGGTGAGTTTGTACTTTATATCACACAGAAACGTCCAGTTCGATTTCAAGTCACGAAGTCAAGTCATGTGGCTGTTATTGTCATTTCAGCTCTGTGAAGGTACACAGTGAAATGAAGCCATATGGAACAAAACATGAAAAACAAAACAGATAAAATAAAGTACAGACAATTTTTCATTATCATGATAAATGTTTGGGGAGGGGGGCATGGTCAAGCTTCACACTGGCGGGCTGAGTAGCTATAGGTTATAGCTGTGTGTGTATACTGTAGATATCTTCAGTACTTAAACATGGAGCAGCTGTGTGTTTAATTACAAAGAGCATTATTAGTCCTGTTTAAGTGGATATCATGCAGCAAAATGTCAAATGAAAGTGTTTGATAGCACATTTTAAATTCTGACATGAGTAGAGCATTTTTTGGGCTGTACTTGCTAGGACAGTCTGATCTGGCCATGTTGGTCAGCTGTTCCACTTGTAAATGATTTAGTGGACAGTGGAACAGTGGCTGATTTCTTACTGTTCTGAGATCTTTTTAAACCCCTTCCATCTGCAGACTCCTCTGCATCTCCACCCTTCTTTCTGGAGGCCTCAGAGAGCTCTTTGGATCTGGTCACTCACTTCAACAATCAAGAGCAAACCAGACAAAATGTCTGAGGTTTAAATCCACCTGATTCTAATTTGACACGTCATTTTAAATGTAGGGGATGTTCTAACCTTTTCTTCTCACAAGAAAATGACTGATTTGGTATATATCTTAATATTTCTCAATATTACCTTTTTATCTCATGTAACCTAATATCTCTCAATATTGTTTAAATGAAGATTAAATATTCATTTTTTTCATAATAATAATAATATTTTGGCAATATCGCCCATCCCTAACAACAGAAAGACTATTGTTAATTTCCCGGATGCTGCGAACAATGTCCGAACTATTATCAGACTGTACTGTTTGTAACAGGTGAAGAAATTTGGTGTGCCAAGGACAGCAATTCAGTTTTATAACTGTGATTAAATTTTCTCACTTTGTGCGTAATTGTCTGCTTGAGCAATCTGAGACAGCTGATCTCTTTTAGACTTCAGACTTCAAGTGTCAGAAAAAGTGTGTGCCAAAAACCGTATAGCAAAAATTACAAAATTGAACAGTGCTGGCCTCTTACATGGAAAACATGGCTACACACAGGCACGACCTGTCAGGTATTTAGATTTGATCACTGTGTCCTCTTGTGATCAAAATCCCCCCCCCTTAAAAAAAGGTCAGCAGTTCCACTTAAAGAAGCAAATACTTTTACTGGCTCATATTTATCAAACTTCTAAGGATAAGAATGAAGATCTAGAACCAGCATATGCCTTGATGTAACACTGCCTAGAACCAAGTGTTTATAATATGAGATACTATGGGCCACTTTTTTAGGTAAACTCATCTTAAAACTGCACTGTTCTTTGAGATTCAGTGCTAAAACTACGAGTCAGGAGAACTACAGATGGTATATCAACATTAATGGGTATTAGGACTGAGTGGTATGACCACAACTGTGTATCACTGTATTTATTGACATTATTGCAGATTCACAGCAGTTCTATTATTCAAGAGAGAATATATACATATATTACATAGAATATATAAAGATTGTAATTTCAGCAATGGCTTTGAGTACTATATGGTTTGCTTAACCCTACAAAATGACAATATTTGAGAGAATCAGTGTGTATTATACTTTTCCATAATGTAAACTTATTTTTTTTATCAAATTATACCATTCTTATAAGTAGGTGCTGCCAGTTAGCTCAACCTGTTCATAGCTCCCCCTAGCATTAGCAATGCTCCCGACACAGAAAGGGTAAGGACTTAACACACGTCTCCTTCGACACATTAGAAGCCACCACCTTTTTTTAAAATGCCACTAATGCGGCATCGTCGGGCAGCGGACGCGCTCAGAGGAAAGCACCTGTGCTGGTTAACACTAGGGTTAGAGTGACGAGGGGAGAGAGCACCATCTACCCAGCTGGAGGGAGCACGGCCAATTGTGCAGCATTGTGACCCCTGGGCCACAGCGCTAGCGCAATAGATCACTGAGCCACTCAGAGCCAAAAGCTGTTGATCAGTTACAGTCCTATTCCAAATCCATATCACAGTATAATTTGGCTTTGAAAAATTTGACTTTTTTGAAACCTTTCTTTTCTTTGAAACCTTTTAGAAACAATTAGCCTGCCTTTGTAGGTTCACAGTGACCTATTTTCCTACTAATACACATATTTAACAAAAGGTTAGGCTATATCAAATATTTTTATTGTACAGAACAGAACTAACCAATAAACAGGTAAACCTGTCATGACTGTAGCACAGAGCGAGTTGTTAGTGGACGCAAAAACTGCCCGGAGGTCCTCTGGGATTGTCTGTGTGCAAGCCTAGTGACACACTGCTAAGACTGCTAGATTTTGTTTTGTCTATTTTTGTTATGCAAGAAATGAATTAACCGAAACACACCGCCCAGCACTAATGCGGGATGGTGCCAAAGACTTTAACTGTAATTTATGACTAAATTGTTGGTGACAACAAAAAGGCCTCTCAGCATCTTAGCACCCTCCACTTTCCCACTTTTATTTTTCTCTGTTTAACAGTTTTTTACATTGTGCCAATAATGAATTGACCAATAGAAATTCTCCAAAATAACTCTTTTTACATTGACTTCCATTGAATGTTAAGAAGGTTATAGGTCATCGGACCTGTAGAAACTCTGCATCTTTGAAGCCTGCACTTTCAGCTAAAAGTACATTTTATGCTCTGTGCAAACCACTGCAACGGCAGGGGGAGGCCACTTATCTGAACAAGTTGAAGGATAAGACAAGACAAGACAACCATATTTACTATTAGTGTTGGACACAGATAGAATTTGGCCTTTAACCCATCCATGCAGTAAACACACACAAGCAATGTTGTTGGCCCTGTGTACTCTTGTGTACTCTGTAAACATAATTTCATAAGGAACTGAACAACTAATGTGAACAAATGTGTGACTGTTAAAAGAGTGTTTGGTTGAGAAATGTAGAAGAGGCAGCAGTTCTACAGAACAACCACAAGGGAGCAGTGAAAACCCACACATGACCTGCTGGAGGGAAGTTGGCTTTAAGAAAGCATTGCCCAACACTGCTTCTGTAGATGTCCACAGTTGGTCTCACAGCGTACTATAATGCTCATATTAGCTTTTCTTATCTTTCACCTCCTGAATGAATCTGTTTTTCTGAGATATGCTGGCAGCATGTGATAATGTGCTGAAATGATCAGAATAACCAGTGTTGACATATGTTATGCGTTAAACTGGGTTTCTAAATATAATACATACACTGAATTGAATAGACTGAATTGAAAGAACTGAATAAACCTGATTATAGTGTTGATTTTTAGACTTCAAGGGAAAATCGCATAGTTGACATCTTACATGTGGGAAGGCCCAGTTTCGACTGCCTGTGGGAAAACAGAGAGTCACTATAGAGGGAGCACTGCCACCTTCAGACTGACTTAGAACAAATAAGATCCTAAAACTTGAATTATGTTCTTTAGAACTAATATCTTTAAAATAAGTGTCTATCTGTAGCAGCACAAGTGGTAAAGTGTCAATAGCTCTACATTGACAGAGTTGACAAAGTAAACCTCTAAAACATCTAATGAGGAATAGCAAAGTGAATCAGACCTACAGCACTGTGTAAAAAGAGAATTCATCGATAAATTACTTATCTGGTAGTAACTATTAGTACTATTAAATACTATTAGAAACACTACCAAAAAACACTGTGTATTACGCTTGTCATTGTATTAACACAAATAATCAATCTTTTATTAAAGCAAATCAGGTGAACCACTGGTGGAGCTAAACAAATCCATACAGTGACTGAAGAGTCTGTGCTCTTTTAACTGTGTTCATCTAACTGTGTTCTTCTGTATTCTACTAACTGATGTGTTAAACTGTGCTCTTCTGACTGTGTTCAATTAACTGTGTATGTCTAACTGTGATCTTCTGTTTACTCTGTGTTCATCTAACTGTGTTCTAACACAGAATCTTTAATTGTATTCATCTAACTGTGTTCTTCTAACTGTTCATTTTACTGTGTATGTCTAACTGTGGTCTTCTGTTTATTCTGTTCATTTAACTGAATTTTTAATTGTATTCTTCTAACTGTGTTCTTCTGTATTCTACTAACTGATGTGTTAAACTGTGCTCTTCTGACTGTGTTCATGTAACTATGTTCTTCTGTGTATGTCTAACTGTGATCTTCTGTGTTCATCTATGTTCTAACTGTGCTCTTGTAATTGTATTCTTCTAACTGTGCTCTTCTGTGTTTTATTGACAGATCTGTTAAACTGTGTATGTCTAATTGTGCTCTTCTGTGTTCTACTAACCGATCTGTTAAACTGTGCTCTTCTGACTGTGTTTTACTAACTGTGTATGTCTAACTGTGCTCTTCTATTTTCTTCTTACTATTTTCATCTAACTGTGGTCTTCTAACCGTGCTTGTTTGTGTTATTTTAACTCTTCTAACTTTCTTCTATTGAATAACAACTCATTCTCACCACTGACTTTACATTTGAGTTTATTCTAATGTTATATCAACAATAAATAAGGACTTATTATATAAAATATTATGTTAGTTAATTAGCTGTCCTACCTTCTACACCAGTTCCCAACATAATCAGGCAAAGCTCTGCATTGTGCGCAGTGTCCTCTATCAGGAAAAGGATATTTTCTTCTGAAATGATAAACAATTTTTACTTCAGGGAACGTATTTATTACATTTGCATTACAGTTCATCACTATCAGATTCCATTTCTGACATATAGGAATCTAAAATGCCATCAGTGATTCAAACTGAATGAACTCAAATGAACAAACTCAAATTCATGATCTGTGCAATGCAATTTCCAAATAAAAATCTTACTTCTAATATTCTTACTAGTAATAACATCAGATCAATAGGTTTATTATATAGAGCCATTCTGACTAGTTATATTGTCAGGACAATATATTATTTTCCTATAAATCCTGTAAATTTGTCTATTCATATGTTACCATTGATTTACATGGACTCTCGTTTTGTGTATTGTGTATTATTAGATATTTACAGTTACATAACTATTTTGGTAAAGTTAAAAATATAGAGTAAATCATCTCTAATTTAGTTTTGACTAGTTGTAATATCCACATGCGTAATATATATTACCTAGTTGCAAAATGGCTTTATAGACACCTAAGGACTAATACAAATAATACCCTGAATTAATTCCCTGAAATGATATTTAGGAAAAGTGTAGTACATGTTGAGTACTGTGCATCTAGTTATCCATACTGACTTCTGACTTTAGCAGTATCTAGCTAAACTTAGAGGGATCTTTTGGATCATAGTCTATACAAAGTAGCTAATGTAGCTTCAACGTAAATTTAATAGAAAATAAGAATAGGAAATAGGAAAAATTGCATTACAGAGATCTTGAATCTGTGTTTTTACTAGTAAAGACTGAGTTATGGCTTGCATTGCTGGTAAGGGATAAAGAGTTTGCCTTAAAAATAAGATTCCATGTAAATCAATGTTAAATCAATGATTAATTAAAATACATTACATCATAAATGAAGCTAACTATATTCCTGGCAATACGACTAATCCCAATATCTATATTGTTAATGTTACTATTAGCTAAATATTTCATAGTTAATACCTGAAGTTAAAATTTGTAGTAAGAAAAACAGCATTACATGGACCATAATTTTTTTAATACATTTTTACTAGTAAAAATTTAGTTATAGCTTGTGGTATTTTATGCTATGCTAGTGAGCTAGCTAGCACTAGCTACTTCAAGCAGCTCTTCCTCAATAGTGTTTCCATGAGCTTTGACTTTAAGAATTGGAGGAGATGTCAATGATATATGAATATACTGTATGAATAATGAATGCATAATGTCAATAATGTCAAATGTGAATTGTGGTAATAGCAGCAACACACCTGATGCTCATCCTCTGTTTTACCTTTGTTTTACACTCTCTGATACTGCTCAACATTCTCTGCCCTCCATAAAATCCTCTCAGAACTAACCTCCTCATTTTACCTTTTTCGAGTAAATGGTCACCCAGCCCGACCTGCTGGAAGATTGCCCGTTGAGGTCCCCTCTACCTGCATCAGACCAGCTGCCACCTACCAATCCGTCCATCAGGCCCCCCACCCACCACCACCCATACCAGACCAGCGGCACACCCTCCTACCACTGCTACCTGTCTAATGGCCATGTTCAAACCTAAATACACTCTTAACTATCTGCCACTGTTAATATCACCACTATTACCTATCTGCTGTACCTGGTTTGGTCATTTTTATCAATAATTAATAAAAAGTTCTGATCAGAGGAGGTCGGGTCGGGTCTCCCTTGCGAGTCTTGGTTCCTCCCAAGGTTTCTTCCTCCAGCTCTGAGGGAGGTTCTCATTGCCACTGTTGCCGTTGGCTGCTGACTGGGGGTCTTTGATCCTTCATGTCTTGCGTTATTTCCTCTTTTTGTCTCTGTTTTTTATTAATTACTAATTATGTAAAGCTGCTTTGTGACGACAACAGTTATAAAAAGCTATACAAATATATCTAACTTGACTTGACTTGTTTTACAGAACAGAAATCATCTCCATTGGACCTTGGAGAACTTGAAGTGAGCGTTACTGTTACAACACACACACACACACACACACACACACACACTTAAGATATTAATTTAGATTTAAAAACATCAATTAGTCTCAATTAGTTTGGAGAGACCCAGCTTTGCTTTAGGCCAAATGCTATGGCAATATCTCTCTTTAAAATAAAGATGCTTCAGATGGTTGTTTGAGTGATCCACATTCTTCAAACATTATTTCTATAAACATTATTTTGGTTATTAAGCCATGGTTCTTAATGGAGCCAAAAGTGGTTCTTCTGTGCTATTTCTATGGTATGGCATATAAGAACCATTTGAAGCTCTTATTGTAAAGAGTGTTTTCTGTTGACCAATATCTGTCCAGGAGTGTTCTGATCCACTTTCACCTGGTCAAGGTCATGGTGGTGGGCCCAAAGCCTATCTGGACTCATTGGATAAGAGGCCAGTCAATCGCAGGGTAATCAGTCAATCCCAGGGTGTTTTTATATTGGTATATACATATCAAAATTGCAGTGTAACACAAAATCTTGTACCTTTTTGACATAACATGTATCTGGTAGTCACTGTTTTTAAATTTCATGATGAATAGAGCAATAGGAATTAGGCAAAATTACTTGGAATAGAATATTTTTACATTGACTTCCATCGAAAGTTAAGAAGTTTTTTCCCTCCTACTGTAAAAATGCCATTTTGGACATTCAAGGTTTTGCATGATTATGATATCTATCATTTGAAAGCATTATTTATCCAATAATATGAAACTATTTATAATATGAAATGTATTTTTCAGATAAATGTATAAAATGATTCTAATAGTACTGTGCACCTTCACAAGGTTTCAAATAAATCAGTTGGAACCTATAAAGCTATAAAAATAGTTTTTTAACTTTTAGAATGATGAAGAAAGCTATAGGTGAGTGTAAAAAGACTGAAGTTATCTCAAAAGTTAGCTCAGTGTTGAAATCATTCTCAAAAAACCTTGGTTTTAATAAAGCATGAAAATGACCACAAATAGTGAACCTTAACAAAATCTTGTGCAATGTTTGACAAATAGAGGGTTTCTTTGGTGGCTTTGTCGAATCTCTGTGTGCTCGATTAGGAAGAGCACTTACTTATCAGGGGGCTGAGTTTGTGGGTTTGGGTTCTGGCAAAGCAGATCGTGGATTTATTTTAGATATAGTTCCTGTTTCGAAAGAGGCTCAAGGTCTATATAATGGCCCTGGAGAGCAGTTCTTCAAACCGACGCCTAGACTGTAGACAGACATGGCCTCCTTCAAACTCATGACTCTTGTATCCCTTGCACTCCTCGGGACAGGTAAATATATATAACATCTGTGTGATTTTAATTTATTGTTTTACTTTGATACTTTTACTATAGTACAGTATCTGCTCTTTAATTGATTTAGACTGGGGTACAGTACCCACACATTAACATTTACTATAGTACAGTTTATGTTCTTTTAATTGAATTCGATTGTGGTACAGTACCCACTCTTTTAATTGAGTTAGATTGGGATACAGTACCATACTTTCACTATAGTACAGTTTCAGCTCTTTAATTGAGTTAGACTGGGATACAGTACCATACTTTCACTATAGTACAGTTTCAGCTCTTTAATTGAGTTAGATTGGGATACAGTACCATACTTTCACTATAGTACAGTTTCAGCTCTTTAATTGAGTTAGATTAGGATACAGTACCATACTTTCACTATAGTACAGTTATAGCTCTTTAATTGAGTTAGATTGAGATACAGTACCATACTTTCACTATAGTACAGTTTCAGCTCTTTAATTGAGTTAGATTGAGATACAGTACCATACTTTCACTATAGTACAGTTTCAGCTCTTTAATTGAGTTAGACTGTGATACAGTACCGTACTTTCACTATAGTACAGTTTCAGCTCTTTTAATTGAGTTAGATTGGGATACAGTACCATACTTTCACTATAGTACAGTTTCAGCTCTTTAATTGAGTTAGATTGGGATACAGTACCATACTTTCACTATAGTACAGTTTCTGCTCTTTTAATTGAGTTAGATTGGGGTACAGTATCCACACGTTAACATTCACTATAGTCCAGTTTATGTTCTTTTAATTGAGTTTGATTATGGTACAGTACCATACTTTCACTATAATGCAGTTTCTTCTCTTATATTTTACTCTTTTACAGCCAAGACAAGATTTGTGGATACAGAAAAGGTACAGGAGACTCTGAAGGACACTGATGGTCTTATGGTGAGGCACTGGTTTAAATGAAATGAAACTAGATGACAGATGTTTACTTATCTCGGATTACATTTGCTCTGTAACAGTGCCATATGCACTGGCCCTGTATGATCCAAAGTGTCATCAGCATCTACAAGTGTTGCTTTGGCCATTTTTAGAGTGTATTAATTGTACAAATGAAGACGTGACGGCTCTCATACCCCTACTGTGCCTGAAACTGTGCACACTAAATACAGATCTTTATCAAGAAATGCACTAATCTCACTTCTCCTTTGCCTCTGCACAACATGTGTATTTTTGGATTTGAGAAGCAAATCTATCATAAGACTTTCACACTCATTCTAAACCTTGTGAACCACATGATGAAAATTCACTGAATCATTTCTGTGACTTATTCAGTATCCACTGTGAATACTTTTACTTTTAATGTGATATTCGGTACTCTTTAGGCGTGTTTCTGCTTTCTTCATATTTGAATGATTTACACTATGTGCCCAAATGTTTGTGGACACTCCTTCTAATGAATTCATTCAACTGTTTTAAGTTGCACCTTTTGCAGAAACAGATGTGCAAATGCACACACAGCTTGTTTACTCCCTGTAGAGAAGTACTGCCAAATGTATAGGACTCTCTGGACATGAACCTATTGGCACCATTAAAGCCCCCAGTGGAGCAATCAGAGGAACTGTGTTTTCTGGAATAATGCATGGTGCTCTATCCATGACTTTTGGTTCATGAGATGTTGAGGTGGGGTGAGGGGTGGCGATCATCATTTAACATCCTGACCTTATTAATGCTCTTGTCGCTAAAAGCAATCAAGTCCTCACAGCAATGCTCCTCCAAAGTCTAGTAGAAAGCCTTCTTCTCTGGACAGTAGAGACAGTTACTCCAACAAAAGCAGGATAAGCTCTGTTTAATAAACTTGAATTCAGATTATTTAGGAAAAGAGCAGATGTCCCAATACTTTTGTCCATATAGTGTATTTTAGATCTCTTCTAAATTGAAATAAAACGTATTATTAGTGGTAAACATATTAGTGGTAGTAGTAATAGTAGCAGAATTTTTTCAATGTGCAATATCACCCCCCACCACCACCCCACCCCCACATGTGCAATTAAGGGTCCATTTGAAATTATCTGTAAATAATGTGTAAATAATATTGTTTATCTATTATTTATATTGTACATATATTGGTAATTTATCTACATTTTGCATCCGGGTGTCTTGCTATCCCAGCTGCTGTGGCACTGTGAATTTCCCCACTGTGGGACTAATACAGGATTGCCTTATCCTATATTACCTTATCTTAACTGTGGCCTTCTGTCCATCTGTCTGTAGGATGATGATGCCTGTCAGGATTGTATTCATATTATTGAGCTCCTGAAACACCTGATGTCAGACGAAGAATTCCAGGTAGGATGAAAATACTTACACACACACACACACACACACACACACACACACACACACACAGGTAATTGTGTGTTGAAAATTATGTATTTTAAAGCAATAAGTCATGAGAGGCTGTGTGTTACAGTGATTTTACCTCATTTAAGGGAAAATAGGCATGATGTGAAGTAGAAAGTTAAAGTGTACCACATAACATTATTGCTTATTGCTTTAATAAAACTTCAAAACAAAATGTAATGTGATCAAATACACCAACATTCAATCAATAATTTAATCGGTTTATTGATAAAAATTGCGGGAAAGTAATTTTAGGCCGTGGTTGCTATAGGTTTACATGTGAAATATGAAAGGTGTCTATAATAAGGGGCAACACAACAACGTTAATTACATTTATGCATTAATTACATTAAGTTTATGGGTATGCTCACAGATTACACTTGAAAACTTTAACTATCTAAGAACTGAAGTCTAATGGATGGCTGAACTCACTGCTTTACCTATGCTACCACTGTCTCACCAACAGGAAGGCGTTCAGGTGAGAAAGCTTTCGTTATTTTGTGGAAACTTAATTTTGGGGAGTTTAATCTGATCAGATTATGAAATAAAACACTTGTGCATGATGCTGGCTCCCTTTTCCTCACCCGTTCTTTAAGTCTCACTAGCTGCTTGACTCTAGGGAGGGAAATTCAGGACAAAGGGAAAATTGAAAAGAGAAAAAAAAGCCACTGAAAAGCAGAAGTGGGGGCGACTGGTGTTTCCCTGGATTGCTCTTTTCTTTCACTCTTTCACAGACACACACACACACACACCTAAATCAAGAATATGGGGGTTTATCTCTCACATGATTTGTCTTCCTGTCACCCATTCTACTCCTTATCTCAGTGCTTTGAAGGAATTAAAAACAGGAATAGAAAAATGCTCTCCACCTCTCTCTGGTATTTCTGCACCTGGGTGGCTGATAGTTCTCTCACTGTGGTTAAAAACCAGCAGGAACCCACTCCGCCCTGTGCTCAGTTATTCTTTAACATGTACGCACTGTTGATCAAATAAACTGTACAGATGAAGGTACCTGAATGGTCCTTGGCTTGGACATACGGTTCTAGGGGAAGAAGAACTTTTATTGCTTTAAAAGTTGTACATTATGTTTTTTAAAAAGTTCTAGATCTGTCATAATTATATGATTTTTGCTTAAAACTAACGAACTAAATAAACAAATAACTAGCAGAGCCGTAGGTGTACACCAGGGATGATCACCTGATAATCTCCGGAATTCAACAACCACCTCTTTCTATGGCCCAGGGGGCGCAAGTTCGAATCCTGGCAAGCCATTCTGCTTTGCCATCAGCAGCTGGTGTCGTTGGCTGTGCTCTCTCTGGGTGGGTAGATCTTAGGTGATGTTGGGACCCGGCGCTTTCCTCAGAGTGTGTCGGCTGCCTGGCAATTTTGCACTGAAGAGAGGCAGTGGCTGCCTTGAGGTGTATCAGAGGAGACATGTGTTAAGTCCTTACCCTCCTAGCATCGGAGCATTGCTAGTGCCAGTGGCAATTATGAACAGGTTGGGCAGCAAGAAATGAAAAAGGGGAAAATTCAACAAAGGAATTACAATCAAAACAACCATCTCTCGTAGTTTGTCCACAGTAATGTCCACACTAAGAGACAGGTGAAAGGCTCTTCAGGAAAGCAAAAGACGTTCTCGAATGCCATCACACCGAAGAACCCTGTCTTCTTTATTCATAAGAGTGTGGTAAACAGGCCTGGAGTGTATTCTGAAGTGTGTGTTTTTGCTCAGGAGAAGCTAAAGGACTCGCTGGAGAAGCTGTGTGACTCGTTGCCTGGGGAAATGCCGAAAATGTGCCGGGAGCAGGTGGACATGACCCTTCCACTGGCCATCACCTTCATCAACAGCATGATGGTAAGAACATCTCAGATACAGCCAGAGCTGAGGCTTAGGTGAAGGGTCAGGGGTGAATAATTTAAGGAGCTAGATACTACCTAGGTACCTGGGTTTTTTATTTTCGTTCCACTCATGATGTTTGTGTGGGTTTATATATCAATATAATATATATATATATATATATATATATATATTTGATATATAAACCCACACAAACTTCATATATATATACTTTTTCCCAATACCGGTCTTTATCCCTAAAAGACAAACAAGCTGTTTTTGCTATTATGCCCTTAGAAATGGAATCGTCAGGTCCAGAGAGTAAAAATCCACCCCAGGATTATGTTCTAACTGCCAGGGCAGTTCTGCTGGAGCTTAGCTCTCAATGTCCTTAGGAGTGATATATGTGAAAGAGCTCTGATGCTTTGTATTGTGCCTCATTGTGCCAACATGGGCCAAAGCTGAAACACTCCTTATAACTTCAGTATGAATTCACAGGGCTAAACTGTTACCTGGATATGTTCACCGTCTAATTGGGATTTTCTTGCATTTTGCAGAGAATCAGTAGTCCCATTAGACCAAAAAGATAAAGTGATAAAAGCTCAAAAGCTCAGACCAAAGGAAACTTAACCTATCAGATATGGACATTAATAGGTTAAACAGTAACCACACCAGTACCCACATGTTTCTTCCTCTACCTATCTCTCTCTCTCTCTCTTTCTGCAGAACCCTGGTGATGTGTGTGCCTATCTTGGCATTTGTGATGGTCAGCTAAGGGGTCAGATACAGGAGCTGCTGAGGAATCACATGCAGAAGACTGTGGTGCTCCCCACTATTACAGTAAGGATGGACTGGGTTTCTGTATGACTACACCAGAGACAGATTAGCACCCGGGCCTGCAGGGCATGACCAGTCAATTAGTCAATCAACCTTGTTGAGTTTGCACTCGCAAATAAAACAAATGAGGATGACCCCTTAGAAACTGACTAACAAGCCAAGCCAGCCAAGGTAAATAGCAACAGATTTAAAAGAGCGGTTAAGATTTAACCCCTTAACACCCCAAAGGCTTGTTGCACACTAAGGTGTGTTATTAGTACACTGGTCCATTTTACTTGAACTTGGTATGTTGCTAAATTCGTAGGCTTGTTTTATCTCCACATGTTTACAGTGTTACTTCGCCAAACAGTGAACTCCTACGCGCTTCGGTGCCTGGATTCCAGAATTGCAGCAATCCATTAGTTTCTCTTCTCTTGTGTTTCAGCTGATCTATGATAAATCAAAATGCTATCTTACACTGAAAAGGTCACTTTTCAAAAAGGTTATTTGAGGTCCATTTGATATTGTTGCTTTAAGAGACTAAAGATTTATTCGTAGTGGTTTCATAGTGTAGTGGATAACTCTTAAGATAACTCTTAAGCCCTATTCCCTATTATTTTTTTTATTATTATTTTTTTATTATGAACATCCAACAAATGCTATAAATACATTTTTATTCCCACTCTAGTTGCCCTTTTTCCTATGTTTTATTTTTAGTTTAGTTTAGTCTTTTCTTTTAAGTGCATAAAACTTTGATTTCACTTTGAAGTAATTGGACAAATTAATGTAATACATTATATAATTACTTTGTATTATAAGTCTCAACCAGTCAGTAACAGTAGTAGCTTTTTACAGCCTAATGATGAACAGACTGATAAATACGCACATTGGTATTGAAAAGCCAGGATAAATGATATAGTCATATTGATATAGCTAATATTTACCTATATTACCCTTAAGGTACTGTACAGGCCCATTTTTTTCCATGTTTTTATGATCTATATGGGGCTGAACCTGGTTGATTTGGTCCCTCTTTTCGTTTCCATCTGCAGCTGAACTCCTCTATTCCCTGCACTATCTGCACATATATTGTGGATGTAGTGAAATGTATCATACCCAAAACCGAGGTAAGATCATAATGAATACATACACCCACACACACACACACACACAAACACACTATGCAAGATACTTGAATCAGATGCAACTTTAACCCAATTTCTGTTGATTAATCTTCTCTTCTTCTTCAGTTTGATCATGTATCTTATATAAGGTCAATGTGTGTCTTACTGTAGTGCTGTTAACTTTTTAACCTTTTTTAACGTAAATTAATCATCTTACCAAGTCTGGTCCCCAACTTCCTCCCATATGAGCTCAGAGAGTAGATCAAACTTGATTCTGATGGAATATGGATTAATATATATATATATATATCAGTATATCAGTCATGTGTTACACTGACTGATCCACTCATAAATGAGCTCAGCTGCTTGCTTGGAAAAAAAAATCCAGCGCATCCAACAATAAACTCAACATGGAGGTTTTTTTTTTTTCAGTGAAAGAAACATAATAGAAACACTTTGTAATTAGTCAAAGGAGCCAAACACACCTAATAAACAGACTGATGGGTTTAATAACAATGTGGAAATCTATGAATAGATCATTTCTTAGGTGTCAGAAATGTTTGATACATTATATCTATAAACATGGACTGAAGTATGGACACAGTCTGCTTTGCTCTCTACTTTAGTCCATACGATGTCGAACCCACATAATCAGGTCTATTAGAGATTATTGGACTCCTCCACACAGTTTGAGGAGAGTGTGTGACGCTAATCGGTGGGGTCTATTTATCCCTCAGAATCTCCTGATCACACTGCTGGGGGACGCGTGCCAGCTACTCCCTCCCCTGGTGCGGAACCAGTGTACCGTGATAGTCACGAGATATGTGAGGATGCTGATCAACATCCTGCTGGACATCATCTCCCCCGACAACCTCTGCTCTCTCCTGCGTTTGTGTAAAAACATGGAAACCCGTCAAAGAGGTTTGGAGCCGACTGCTGCAGACTGTTTCTTATATGTTCAGGTTAAGGTGGAATTCCAATTATTGGTTTAGTTGTGAACAGAGCCAATTAGAGAGAAACGCTCTGTTCGAGAGAAACCTACCCAGTCAGAATTGTTCACAGTGGTGGTGAAAGGAAGCAGACATCTGAAGAGTTTAATGCCTATAAAAGCTTCCTCACTTTACACTATTTTACCTTAGACAAAAATAGTGACCGATTTAAGGTGCAGTTATCACAGAGGTATACAAACTACTGCATCCTAAGGTGGTGAATAAGCTGCATTGATTTTGGACTGCTAGAATTGGTTATAATTCATTTATCTTAAATATTTAATTTAATTAATATTAAATTTTTGGGCTTATACTGTTTAAATGAGCTATGTGGGTCAACATTAATTCTTTGACAGATATAGTTATCCAAATCCCACCTCCTCACCCATTTTTATTATTATATTTTTTATAGCTTTTTAATATTATACTTTTATAGCTTATTAAAGTCTTATTTATTTTGACATAATAATATTATAAAATGCCCAGATTTAAACTCAGATTTAACCCTTATTACAATAATCAATAATAATAAATAGTCATGTATTTATTAATATTAGTATATCTCTGACACTCTCGCTTGCTCTCTCTCTCTCTCCCTGCAGCAGCGTTCTCGCTCTCGGACTGTGACTCGTGTCTGACTCTGGCTGTTCTGACCCGTCTCAGTCTGGGCTCTAATGCCACAGAGCTCCAGGCTGCCTCCTTCCTCCACACCGTCTGTCAGTCTCACCCCGGTGCCCTGCCAAAGGTCAGCTTCAGTCGTACATCTTTAACCTTTAAACCCTTTAACCCTGTGTGACACTGCTTCTCAGACTTTCCTTTGGTTCTTCTGCAGTGTGAGAGCTTTACTCAGCGTCACGGCAGCCAGCTTCAGGGGCTCATGGGTAAAGAGATGACAGCTCTGGACATGTGTGAGGTAGTGTACTATAGCTGTTTATTGGCCTTATTTTGAATGTCATTTTTAAAACTACACTGCAGTAATTAGCAGCCTTGTTTTCCTGCATTACCTTTCTAGATTACCCACTAGAGGGCACTAAAGCCTTACTTCCTTTCTATGAGGTTTAATCAGCAGAAGTGAATTTAATTAACTAGCAAGCAGTGAAACATAACACACGCAAAAGATTAACTGAGCATATTGTTCTGTACCCTGTGGCCCACAGAGGGCAGGTCTGTGTGAGAATCATAGTGG
The DNA here is from genome assembly GCF_030463535.1 of Salminus brasiliensis. Taxonomy (NCBI): domain Eukaryota; kingdom Metazoa; phylum Chordata; class Actinopteri; order Characiformes; family Bryconidae; genus Salminus; species Salminus brasiliensis. Next base: position 34,660,521 of record NC_132893.1, read on the forward strand.
GCCACACCTCGCAGGTGACCCCTGTACTTTGGGCCACATCTACAGCTGCAGAGACCTGCAGACAGCGCAGACATGTGGGGTGAGTGAGTGCTGATAAAAAGGAGACAAGTTTAAACAGTAGCACAAGATAATATATTAGTTTGAAGCATTCAGAGCTTCAGGATTTTGAACAAAAGATAATAAATAATAAAGGTAATATGCTATAATATATATGATATACTATAATATTAATGATTAATGATTGATCATTTCTATAGAAAGAACAATAACAAGAAGAAATTTCAATTTCAAACTAATTACAGTAATTAAATATGTAACTATTGTTAAGGCTGAACTTATTATTATTATTATTATTATTATTATTATATTTATCACTTGTAATCCTACAAATCATATGCGTTTACATTATTTACTTGAAACATTACTTACCTTTTCACTAATACATTATTTAATATACCTAAATGATATAAAATGTAATTTATTCTATTGATATATTGTAAATTATACAATAGCTCACAGCAGGCCTCGTCCCAGTTGCTAAAGAGCGAAGGGGAAAGGTCTCGTGAAAGAGAGATGGTGAAAGTAGAACAGGAAGGAATGGGTCACTGTAGTTCAAAGGTCTATACTGTGTTGTAAATGTCACACATCTGATGTGTCCCTCTCAGGTGGTTGCCTTCTGCCAGCAGAACGTGTGGAACTAGATGTAAGTATCAGAGCCCCGTCTTACTGGGCAGGAGATGCAGCATTACGACTCATCAGCAGCACCATTAGAGCTGATTAACATCCTCACATCTAACGATTACACTCATGTTCAGTCATGTACAGTCATGCTCTGGTAACATTGTATAGAAGTTCTAAAGGTATACAGCAGCTATAACTATAGCCTTCTCCATGCATGTATGTAGCCTTAGTATGTGAAGCTATGCATGCTTCTGTACACGCAGCGTTCCCTCCAGTCGTATGCTGTGCTGTAACTGTGTTTCCTTGATTTTTCTTTAATTACAGACTGTGATGAACTCCACACAGAGGACCTTCAGCTTCAGAACTGCTCCATTTCTCATCACAAACCACATTCTCCACTTCCTGAAAACCGCTACCATCATATTTGCTTTACTAATCTGGGCTACAAGTTCAACCTGAGCCGTGACCCTGTGCTACAAGTCATTGTGGCCTCTGCTATTGCTTAAACAAATAAGATAAAACATCTTAGATTTCCTGTATAAACACGATCTGGTGGATGAGCTAACAGGGCAGCACTGGGTCTACTATGACCTGACCACCTTTATTGACTTCATTCACGTGATCTGGGCTCTTTCTCCCCTTTGAAAATGACTTGCATAACCACCATTCATGCAGTCAAAGTCCATCCACACCATTGCACATGGCAAGCTTTAGAACAAAAGCATTTTAAGCCTCTTAAATCTTTTTAACTACCGACACCACTGCCACTGCAAGCAACCCCCTTCCCATTTCCTGCATGTAGATCAGTTGTATTTGTATGTAGGGCTGGGCGATATGGTAAGAAATATTATATCACCATGGTTAAAGACATTTTTACGACACATAATAATCATCACGCTACATGTGATCACACACAAAATGCATCAGTTAAAGCTACTATTCAAATACTCATAATAATCACTAGTACAGAGATTCTTCATCAAAATGTGCTGCACTCTGTCCAGTTAAACCTAATAATTGGACACTAATTACACTGTAACAGTAAATGTGCAGCTGATCAGTGATGTCTAGGCACTGACGATATCCTTGATATGCTTAGAAAAGCGCACTGCGTATCACAATAACAACATTGATCACGATACGTTAAAATATCGTCAGATTGCCCAGCCCTATTTATACGTTGACAGTCTTTTATTCTTCATTTCAAAGCCAAGACCTGGTTAGCTGACATGTGCTTCTTTTGTTTACAGTAGAGAAGATGCTAGGCTAACATTGCTAACAAATATACTTTGAACTAATGAAGATCTGAAGAAATGGGATTGGTGACAGTCCGAGTCCAGTGTTTGTTAGCAACGTTAGCCTGGCCTCTCCAGTTGTAATCTAAATCTTAAATTTCAGTTTGCTAATTAACGATAATGACCTGCTTTTGTTTGATAGAAACCTGTATGAATTGTATGATTGTGAACAGCACCGTTAAAGCACCAATGTGGATCAAATCAAATCATTCTTGGTGGAAGTTTCATACCATGTGTGCTTGACTGAATGATCATTTGGTTTTCGATCACTGACCTGAAGAAACTCATATATAAATAATTCCAAATAAACATAAAGTCAGTGGTCATTGGGTTTATTCTTGGGTTTATTCTAATGGTGTATAGAATTAATTACAGGTAGACACTCTCACTGACCACTGACTTTATATAACATTAGAATAAACCCAAATAATCAAAGTCAGTGATTAGAGTGAGTGTCTGACTGTAAAACTTTATATGACATCAGAATAAACCCAAAAAACAAAGTTTTACAGTTAAACACTTTCTCTACTCACTGACTTTTGGGTTTATTTTAATGTTGTATAGAGGTAATTACAGGTAGACACTCTCACTGACCACTGACTTTATGTTTATTTGGGTTTATTCTAATGTTATATAGAGGTAATTACAGGTAGACACTCTCACTGACCACTGACCTTATGTTTTTTTGGGTTTATGCTAATGTTATATAAAGTTAGTGGTCAGTGGAGAGTGTCTACCTGTAATTAATTAAATACACCATTAGAAAAAAATCCCAAATGAACATTAAGTCAGTGATTAGAGAGAGTGTCTGACTGTAAAACCTTATATAGCATTAGAATGAACCCAAATAAACATAACGTCAGTGGTCAGTGAGAGTGTCTACCTGTAATTAACTCTATATAACATTAGAATGAACCCAAATAAACATAAAGTCAGTGGTCAGTGAGAGTGTCTACCTGTAATCAACTCTATATAACATTAGAATAAACCCAAATAAACATAAAGTCAGTGGTCAGTGAGAGTGTCTACATGTAATTAACTCTATATAACATTATAATAAACCCAAATAAACATAACGTCAGTGGTCAGTGAGAGTGTCTACCTGTAATTAACTCTATATAACATTAGAATAAACCCAAATAAACATAAAGTCAGTGGTCAGTGAGAGTGTCTACATGTAATTAACTAATATAACATTATAATAAACCCAAATAAACATAAAGTCAGTGGTCAGTGAGAGTGTCTACCTGTAATTAACTCTATATAACATTAGAATAAACCCAAATAAACATAAATTCAGTGGTCAGTGAGAGTGTCTACCTGTAATTAACTCTATATAACATTAGAATAAACCCAAATAAACATAAAGGTTGGGTTAAAATTAGGTTATAATTAAAATACCATCCAGAATTCAACATATATAAACAGTTGAGATGAGATGTTGAGGCAGAAAACAACAGAATATGAACATTAACAGATCATTTCATCACACCATCATTTTATTTGTGTTTTAATACACATAGGCCAGTATACATGGTCCAAACTGTACTTTTATAATAAACACATAACTCCTAACTGACCTGGAATACAATCCCGATCAATCTGATCTGAAGCTCCTGAAGCTCCTGAAGCTCCTGAAGCACTAGCGGTTTGTAGATAACAGGGTTACAGACACACTGAGGGGCAGGTTTATCCACTTTAACTACACGTTAAACAGGTGCACTCAGTAGGTTGAGAGTTATAGACTGTAGCTGCATCTGTTACTGCAGCTAATCAGCCAATTCCCCTCCACCCCATTCATCAATGGAAGGGACAACCTCAGAACCACCACTGACCAGATATTATTGGGGAGGTTCAGAACTGACACTGGCCTGGTAGTGTGTTAGTATTGGTGGATCAGGCATAGCGGGGTTGTTGTGTATGTTTGGCTCAAGTAACCATAGAATTCTGCCCTTGGCAACAAAAAGCCTCTGCCTCTGGTCATGTGACCACCCTTAAACCCAAAGCTGGAGGTTCCTGTTGGTCACAGGGCCAATCCACAAGTCCATCCAGACCCAACAAGGCCTATCCAGTTAGACCAGTTAGGTTTTGGTCCAGTGTTACTTGAACTTGTCACATGAAGGCTCGTGTGTCTGTACAGGGTGAAAAGGGTATAAAGGGTGTTTCCCGTGCCCCCGCTGAGGCAGCGTGACTAAACTCAACAGCTGAGCCCCTCGTGCCCACCTCCCCAACCCCCTAAAAATGGCACATCTTACAGTGAGAGGTTTCACCTTCTCTAGTTACAGCTGGCTTCTGACTTATGGTTTCTATGTCCTGTAGGTCACGTCATTAGATAGAGGGCCGACTCCCGCTGAAGTCATGCGTCATTTTGGAATTGGCATCATGCCAACATTAGCAGTTTTGGGACTTCTCTCAGACAGAAATAAACGGGACTGTCTCGTCTCACCCTGTGGTAAACACACATGTTCCGGACATGACATACTATATGGACTATAAAAGCATTGGGACACTCATCCCATTTTAACCCTGCTGGTGCCCCTCTTTGCTCTAAGCTCTACCAGCAGCAGCAGCAGGTCTGGAGCTCTGCTGCAGTTACTGAGTCAGTTGGAGGCTTTTCTGCACTCTGCTCTGAGCTCAGCACTCGGCCCTGACCCCGCTCTGTAACTTTACGTGGTCTGACAGACACTCGGTGGCTGAGCTGCTCTCTGTGAGCTGTTCCTCCTAAACTCTTCCACTGTTCAATAATAACACCACTCACAGCTGATGGAGGAAGATCTAGGAGGGAGGAGATTTCACCAGCTGACTTGTTGTAGTTGGTGCAGCGGTGTCTCCTATTACATACAGAACCACGCTGGAGTTCAGTGAGCTCTTCAGAACCTCCCGTTCTTTCACTGATGTGTGGAAGAAAGGCCGACTGCAGGACTAGAGGCTGGATTCACTGAGGGACTGAATCAAACATCTGAATGACGAAGAGATCAGTCCCAAAACTTTTGTCCATATAGTGTATGTCTTCTTGTAGAACATCACCAGCTTCTCAGACTACCAAACACACTTAGCTAAGATCATTTGAGAGAGCATAGAAGATCCAGAGATATTCTGGAGGAAAACGTGTCAGGGGTGTTTACCACAGGGCGAGAAAATACCCTTCATTACTGTCAGCTGAAAGATCTCAGGCCATGCGGACACATCTGAGTATTTGCAAGAGGTGAAGATGGAGGTGGTTCTTCTTCTTCCATCTGGAGATAAACTAACAGAGCTGTAGCGTTAGTGTCCTCACTGCGGCAGCATAATGTTGAGGCGGCTTCATCGAACCCGGTGACAGCGTCATCTAGCGCTCTGGAAGTGATAATGTGGGTTTGAAATGATTCGTATTGTTTTTATAATCGTAGCGAGTAACGATGCAGCTCATAAACAAACAGTGTAACGGAGTAAAAGTAAAAGTAGTAACTCATCCAGTAATATGGAGTGAAGTAAAAGTGGAAGTTGGAGAAAACAATAATCCTCCAGTAGATACAGATACAGTGTTTTAGTACTTAAGTACAGTAGTGAAGTACTTCTACTTCCTTACTGTACATCTCTAGAAACATCTGGGAAAACAATATATTTTATATATATTTTCATACAACGTTCCTTATGCGTCCCTCCCCCATGAAAGGATTACATAAGCATGTATAGGCCGAACTCTTCTCAGAACATCAGGCAGTGTCTTCATGAGTAAGAACTTTCTGAGAAAAGCTTTTATTAGAGCTTCAGCCGTCCGCTTCCCTTCACCTCCACTGTAGAACAGCTCTCTGAATGACTTTGTTTACAACTTAACTGTTTAATTATGCAGAAATTTGGGAAATTATTTCCCCTTAAGCAAGCAATGATGTAAAGCTTTTCAGATGGGGAATAGAACCCATCAGAATTAAAGTAGACTCATGTGTCAATCCAACCAAACGTATAATTACAGTTACAGAAAACGGGCTTCAGCCTGAAGCACATGTAGCTTATAAAATCACTACGTTTGTGTTACAAAATCAGGCAATCTGACGGTTTTACCTTGTGTAAGACCTTCCATTCCGTTTTTACGTAACTTCCAAGTAAAGGCCTCAGGCTGGAATTAAGACTCCTGCACCTAAATGTGCTGCTGTTGTAATGAACATCAGTGTACGTGCCAAGACAGATTCCTTCACACGACATACAGGAGATTTAAAGTGCTTCTGAAGGGTGGAGGCCATCACTCTAGATTCCTCAGTGACAGGAACTCCATTAGGGTCCACCGTCCAGTCATATTCCAAGGTTGACAACATTGTAAATAATGTAAATACTGACCACTCTCTGACTAAGGGCCTCTCTCTGGGATTAATGCCAGCTGAAACGGACTGCTGTAGGCCTGTGAAACTGCACAGAGCTGAAAGTCACGATGAAAGACACACATTTAGAATATTATAAACAATTATAAAACAAATCTGTGTAAATATATGTTTTGTCTCCATTGTAGGTGGGAGGGGGAGGTGAAACGTGATTTGATAGGTTAATATTACTGTGCCCCACCCACTGCTGCTGATGTGGATGGCAACGTCATCAAAAAGTCACAATCACAAGATGTTTTAAAGGAACATTTCAATTTAAAGGAACAAGAATTCTGTCTATTAAATGATACCCTGTGATGAATCACGATTCATGTGACTTCAAACAGAAAACAGAATCAGCCCACAATCCTGCAAGACACCAAATATGGCCATGTGTGGCCAGTGCACTTCTATCTCAATTTCTACCAATGATATCCTTCACACACCCACGGCCTCTGCATTCAGAGTGGTGATTTATTACTCTGGACAGACTCCAAATGAGATTTGTGTAGATGTTAAAGGTTAAATATCCCTCTGTTCAGCGCACGTCTTCATCAAACACCCAACTCAGCACCACCACCCACAGATATCAGGGGAAAATCTCCATGTAAGAATTCCACTCCTCGCTCTCATATCTACAAATCCCCTTTGATCCTGAGTAATTAACAGTAGATCATTCACAGGAGGTACTGAATAATTCATTGTAGATACTGAGTAATGCACAGTAGATACTGAATAATTCATAGTGGATACTGAGTAATGCACAGTAGATACTGAATAATTCATAGTGGATACTGAATAATTCATAGTGGATACTGAGTAATGCACAATAGATACTGAATAATTCACAGTGGATACTGAATAATGCACAATACGTACTGAATAATTCATAGTGGATACTGAGTAATGCACAGAAGATACTGAATAATTCATAGTAGATACTAAATAATTCATAGTGGATACTGAGTAATGCACAATAGATACTAAATAATTCATAGTGGATACTGAGTAATGCACAATAGATACTAAATAATTCATAATGTATACTGAGTAATGCACAATAGATACTAAATAATTCATAGTGGATACTGAGTAATGCACAGTAGATACTAAATAATTCACAGTGGATACGGAGTAATGGACAGTAGATACTGAATAATTCATAGTGGATACTGAGTAATGCACAGTAAATACTAAATTATTCATAGTGGATACTGAGTAATGCACAGTAGATACTAAATAATTCATAGTGGATACTAAGTAATGCACAGTAGATACTAAATAATTCATAGTGGATACTGAGTAATGCACAGTAGGTACTGAATAATTCATAGTGGATACTGAGTAATGCACAGTAGGTACTGAATAATTCAGAATTCCAGAATAAATGAGAGTGGATACTGTATAATTCATAATGAATACTGAGTAGATCAGAATTACCAAACAATTCAGTGTATACTGAACAATTCATAGTGGGTACAAAATAATACACAGTGGATACTGAATAATTCATAGCATATACTGATTATTTCATAGTAAAAATGGTTACTGAACAATTCATTGTAAATACTAAATCATTAATAGTAGATAGTAAATAACTAATTGTTTTGAATAATTCATAGTAAATACTGAACAATTGATTTTAGTTACCAGGCAAACAAAATCATACTGAATAATTCACATAATTGGATCCATAGATTTATTGATTTGTTATTGTTTTGTGATATTTATGTCTTTGGCGGGGTGTTAAGACTTCTTTTAATAATTATTTTTCTTAAATCTCACATATTCAGCCTGTAGAAATGCATTCTAGTTTATCAACAACATTAAAAAAATACATTAGGTAAAATAAAGTGCATCTAAACCAGCTGGGCTCAATCGGAGCAACCAAACACCACTTTTAAAAGACTAGTGACTGGTGCTTTAGACTTTTCAGTCCGGTGGTCTGAACTGAGTCAGAGTTAGTTGAGTAAATATGACCTTGACCAGTCCAGCAGGTCATTCACCATCTATCAAGACATTCACCATCAAGCTAGACATAAACAAAGCAGGGCCTCTTGCTGAACTCCGTTCCTTTCAGATGTGAGGTAATGCTTTAATCACACGATTCAAGTCAAACAGCTTATGCAACAGTTCGGCACCAAAACAAAAATAAAAGATTACTACATGATGAGTGAACCGATACTGAGTCACCGCTGAGCTGCAGCTTTGGAAACACATCTCTACTGGTCATGCTAGCTACATCAACACAGGCAGAGCTATATAAACCCACTTACATAACGACACCTTCCACAGCCAAACAGCACCAGTACATACAAACATCGCTTTCTCTTGTTTGTACAGTTACTTTTATCCAGTAAAACACCATTAATGGGACGATAAAAGCAATAATACCAAGTTGTGGAAATGTTAGCAGTCTCTAAAGAGTCAGTGTTGCAGTTCGACAAACAAAGCACACAATTAGGACTTGTTGGGCAGTGAGGGACCACACCGGGCATCAAACCCAATGCTGAAGTTGAGCAAGTTCTGCTTTTCTTGCACAGCAAAGAACGTTTTTCTTGAGACAACTCAAGACATTCAACCTGCCGCAGACCCTGATGATGCAGTTCTGCACAGCCATCATCGAGTCAAGTCAAATTTATTTGTAGTTTTTTTACAACTGTTTTACAACAAAGCAGCTTTAGATAATTAGTAATTAGTAAAAGACAGAAAAAAAGAAAAATCAATAACATAAAAGACCTCCTTAAAAACCTAAGACCCCCAGTGAGCAGCCGACAGTGACAGTGGCCAGAAAACTTCTATCAGAGCTGGAGGAAGAAACCTTGGGAGAAACCAAGACTCACAAGGAGGACCCGACCCATCCTCCTCTGATCAGAACTATTAATAAATTATTGATAAAAGATACCTAGACTTATCTATACTGTTGAACTGCTCTGATCATAATCGTAACATAATAATCATGGTGTAGTAGAACTTAATATAGTCATGGCAGTGATGGTCAGAGGAATGAGAGGAATGATACAGTGGGGGTAACAGTGGTGATATTAATAGTGGCAGATAGTTAAGAGGCCATTTAGGTTTGAACATGGTCATTGGGCAGGAAGCAGTGGTAGGGGGGTGTGCAGCTGGGCATCCTGGACTCTTAAACTACAGTGGACAACATACCCTAATCCATAAATGAACTGAGCTTCTAAAACCCACTGAACAAACACAGTACTGATCTATAACGTTCACTCTAGGACTATTTGCACAGCTGTACAGATGTTAATTTTCTGCAAATGTTTTTACAGCTCATTCATTTCAGTACTTTTTTATATTTATTGTGAATTTTAATCTCCCAGTGTAATACTAGTTCTGCTACACGTCCCACTTGCATTGCTCTCACCAAGTAAACCTCCTAGTATGTGTAACAGACTTAGCGATTCTCATTGTCAAGCTTTCTAGGGGAGTGGGTGGGATATATGAAACACCCCTTACATTTTAGTGCTTGTGTAAATACATTTGGGTTCCTGGCCTACCAAACCAGTCTGTAGTCCCGATTAATTCATGTCGGGCTGCCCAGCTCAGACACCTTGACTCAACACATTCCACATTCGCCTCCTGTTCATACATCACAGGGGTAGACAGAATTACACCACCAACAGGAAAGCACTACCCCTGACTTCTAAAAACACACCATTCATTTATTGCAAGCGCAGGACGCATCTGTTCATGCATGTGTGCAAACCACTGCGTCTACCTGATTTACCTGGACCAGTACAGTACTGGTTTGGCAACACAACAAGAGGATGCAAGAGCAACTGCCGACAGCAAAACTGCAGACATGGGAACCGGGAAGAGCTCAATCAATTCAGGCTGCATTTTTGGCCATTTAGCAGGTACTGCAGAGCTGGAAAGGCAGAGAAGCCAAAGGATGTGAACTCAAGGTGAAGTAAAATGTTAACTAGCTGAAGCAGTCTAAAAGATGTAACAGAACTCAAAATGTGCTTGAATCTACCTGTAGATGTTGAAAGGGTAGGGTAAGCAGAGGTTCATTTAAAACAGGAGCATAAACCGGTTCTGAACAGGCTTGTTTAGCCAATGAGAAAAGGTGCAGTAAGCTGGACCCTTGAGGCAGTTTAACCTAAAGCATGTCAATGATGCCAGGAAATGGTTTTAACTTGAGGGAGGGGGGGGAAGAAAAAAAATAAAATAAAAAAGGCACCTTTATGGGTATATTAATGTATCTGGGGGAGATCATTACCATTGTGTTCATTTCCAGTACAGTTCATGTTGAGGGACAGTGTTGCACTGGTTGAACTCTAGCACCTACTGCACCTAAGCTCCAGACTCATTTACTTCCAATAAATGTAACAAAAATAAACACCCAACAAACAAACCAGCCAATTTATGACGAAGCACATCGACACGTGGGACTTCAGGGCAGAATTTTTATTCAAAATTACCAACATGGAACAGCAGAGGGAGGAAGAGGGATTTGAGGATATTGCAGCTGGTACATATCACAGGAGGACATTTGGTGGGCGTAGCAAGACAGGGGTGGATAGAAGGGCAAGAGGTAGTGGGGCAGGGAAAGAGAAAAATAATCGAAAAGGCACTTTTACTCTTTCAGTAACCACTCTGTCGCACCACTCTGTGGCATGTAAAGAAGGAAAACATCGGATGGAAAAAAAATTAAATTAAAAAGACGTCTCCGCACGCCAGGCAGAGCACGTAAACAAGGCCGGTTTCTCTGTACAACACCGGCCAAACTGCTGCTTCTGCCTCAGGCGGTGCAGGTCGCCTAAACATAAAAACGTGTGCGCGTGAGTACGTATGGTCAGTCTCACCAGATCTGCCGTCATTCAGGTAAAAATAATATAAATAATAAAATAGTCAACAATGGTCACAGCTTCCAGCGCCACCCAGTGGCAGAGCCCCAAAGCTTTTCTGTAGGACACTACGGGGATGCCAGAAGGCAGGTGCGTGGGACACACCAAAACGACGGTGTTCAGGCAAATGGAAAACAAAAGTACTGGTTTATTATTTTTCTTAAAAAGACTCAGCTTTACACTCGTACAAAAGAACTTTTAGAGAGAGAGACCCTCCCGAGGAACACTGGCTTTTCTGTATTGACGCCAGGGCTCGAAGAGCGCCGCCAAGCAATACAACGTTTTTCAAGTATGGAGCGATTCAAGTGACGAAGGCTGCCCCTCTGCAGGGGAGAGGGAGCAGGGCTTCTCTGTAGCTACGCCCCGCTGTCAGCCACATGCAGAGGGGGAAGTGCAGTGCCTTCGCTGTGGTCTAGTAGAGAGACACACCAAACGGAGGGCGGAAGGGGCAGGTGGGGGGAGTGGTTAGAGTCATGGTTCCTCAGCACCATATGGGTTGGTAGCAGCTTCTGACTTCTCTGTAACACGCCAGAAAAATGTATGGCCTGCAGGAACCATGACTATAGACATTTGAAAAATAAAACCCTTAAAAATATATATATACCCCAATCAAAACGGTTTGAGTTCTAATTCAAATGCAATGGATTAGACATTTGTCTCCTCTCCAAACGAAGGCAGGTTCTTTTCAAACATTCGTCCGACCCTTCACAAGAGGTTTCTTGATCCCATTAACAACTTTAATACTCCTCTTAAAATGGTCAACTGGGCATAAATGGCAAGCACTGGTGCTTTTGTAATTAAAACAGCAGAAAAAAAGGAAAAAAAAAAAAAAACGATTGAGGGACTAGTGCTTCATCCAGCAATGCTTAGCAAACTCTCCAAACTCTTTGACCTCAATTTGTGCCATCACTAATTCATTTAGCAGGATGCAAGGGGAAGAAGGGCAGAAGGAGAGAGGGAAAGAACGGGGAAGAGGGAGAGCACAAGGAAATAGACAGAACACTTTCCAGACCGCCATTCAACAGAACTTTCTAGAAATTGCAAAAAGGAGCAAGGTTGAAGGTCAGAGGAGGAAGAAGGGGAGGAAAGGAAGGAGAGGAGAGAAAAAAAAAAAAAAAAAAGTGTGCGCATTAAAGGAGGAGTGTGGAAGGAAGGGAAGATACGTTTACCTTTGGGACTGGGAGCTGGAAAGGGAGGGGGACAGGGTTTATAGGGATAACAGGAGATTGGAACATATGGGTTTTGGTACATCATCCCTCTCCTCAAGTCAGCAAGGTTTCTCTGTAGTGTACACCTGCTGACCGAGAGCAGAGGGAGTTACAGAATTAGTATTTAAGCTTTTTGGGCACCTCCCAAGGGAAGGACTCGCGGCCAAAGTGGCCATAGGCGGCGGTGCGCTGATAGATTGGCTTCTTCAGGTCCAGATCTCTGGAATTGCACAGGAGAACGAGTGAGACCATCGCAAAAAAAGAAAAAAAGGCAAGACGATGCAGAGATAAAAAACTAATCTAAATTTCTAATCAAGAGCATTTAGAATACCTTCAGCACCTACCTAATTAACATTAACTGTGCAAGAATAACTATTCTTTGATTACTTCAGTATATAATGAATGTACAACCTCAACCTGTGTTACACATGTTTCAGATGGACTGTTCACTACACAAAAGGCAACCGCCAACTCACTAATACTGAATAACACTTGAGAGGGAAGGGAAAAAAAAAAAAAAAAAAAAAAAAGGAAAAAAAAAAGCCATCTGTGACCCTAAGACCACTTCAAACCGAACTAGGTGCGTTCTGCCCACCTTCTGTGTTCTGTGTGTAACACCTGCTTTCTCATGACAGCCTGCGGGCCACCCCACAGGAGTGTACTTTACCTGACAATGACCCCAGGGCGGAGGTCAAAGTTCTTCTTCACAATGTCAAGCAGCTCCTTCTCACTCCTCTGAGAGGTGCCATAGTGGAAGATTGAGATGGACAGTGGATGGGCCACTCCGATGGCATAGGACACCTACAGGACAATGTTAACATCGTTTTAATGGATACTGTGGACTTTGTGACACCATACATCGGCAGTCAATTAGGTAAAATTAGGTTCTCTCCAATACAACAATTAGAAAGTAAACTAGGTTAAAAAAAATAATAATAAATAAATAAATGAATAAATAAATAAATCTCACCTGGACCAGCACACGCTTGCACAGTCCAGCCTTCACCAGAGACTTAGCCACCCAGCGGGCAGCATAAGCAGCAGAACGGTCCACCTTGGTGTAGTCCTTTCCTGAAAAGGCACCACCGCCATGGGCACCCCAGCCTCCGTATGTGTCCACAATGATTTTGCGACCAGTCAGACCAGCATCACCCTAACCCAAAACACCACTTTCATTTAAAAGGTAATAACCAGAAAACCTAAGAGGGAAGTGTTCCTGCTGTTTTAAGTGGACCTTAGATTAAAGATGGTCGACTAGACACCATAAAAGTCCATGTTTATTCTTAATTTAAGCTGTTGTAGGTTGAATACAGAAGCTAAAGTGCAACAGCCATAAAAGCAGTGTTTACTGTCTTCTGCCCCGACTTAAATCTTACCTGAGGGCCTCCAATAACAAAGCGTCCACTGGGCTGCAGGTGGTAGATGGTGTCGTCGTCCAGGTAGACACTGGGCACCACGGCCTTCACCACTTTTTCCTTCAGTGCATCCCTCATCTCATCCAGACACACAACCTCATCATGCTGCACAGACACCACCACAGTGTGCACACGCACAGGCAGCATGGCCCCACGATCCTGCCTATATTGAACGGTCACCTGGACAGCGACAAATGCAGTACAGCGGTAAGCCCAAGTAATCACTGCTCAGCCACACAAGCATATATCAATACAATAGAGTATCAGCTTATAGGCTGATGTTCAGTGAACACAGCAAATATTTAGAAATATTTGACTAAAGGGAGATCAGCATTGCGTCTCACCTGGGTCTTGGAGTCCGGCCGCAGCCAGGGCAGAGTTCCATTACGGCGCAGCTCAGCCATTTTTGCATTCAGCTTGTGGGCCAGAACGATGGTGAGGGGCATGCACTCCTCAGTCTCATCAGTTGCATAGCCAAACATCAGACCCTGCAAATGCCACAAAAGCATAAACGCCATGCACACAAGGTCATGAATACAAGATTTCAACAGATACTGAGCAGCAGTGCTCACCTGATCTCCAGCACCAATATCCTCCTCGTTACGGTCAAGGTGAACTCCTTGCGCAATGTCAGGCGACTGCTGCTCCAGAGCCACGAGCACATTGCAGGTCTTGTAATCGAACCCTAAGCAACAACCGGCATGTGAGATACCCAGAAACAATACACATCATCCAAGCAGCGCTGGAACACTTAGCTAACCAACCCCCTCCCTGCAGGACAATTGAGCAATGCCATGGTAGAACTGCAGCTGTATCTGAGAGGAGTGTTAAATATCTTTACATAAGAACCAGTGCAAGTACCTTTATTATTAAGAGTGTACACTAGAAGCCAAGGGACACTCGCCTATCATATTCCCTTTTTTCTAGTTTACAGTCATTTTACAGAGTAGAGAAACACTGCAAGGACAGCCACTGAACTTGTACAGACACAGAAACTCCCTGATCTTAAGGCAGGCTGAAAGGACTTCTGCCTTTTTTCCTTCATATGACTGCAAGCGAATGACCCGAGTACCTTTAGAGGAGTCGTCATAGCCGATATGCTTAATGGTGTCCCTGACGACCTTCTGGTAGTCCACACAAGCACGGGAGGTCACCTCGCCAGCCAGCAAGATCATTCCAGTCTTGGCAACAGTTTCTATTAGGAGATATTAGGGGGAAAATCAGTATAGACAGAAGACTGAAGGAAAGCAGACCATACCACAGGCTCCGTGCCCATGGCAGACTTCACTTATTACAGGATCTGTTTAAAGTGCTCCTGCCTTTTATTTATTAGTTATAGAGGCAGGTTACTATTTGAGTCCAGTCGTGTTCTGTAAACTGTGGCATCAACACTACTGTAAATTCTTTTTAGTACATGCTAAAGCTTATTCTGGGTTTGGGAAACCTGCCCTAAGTGTTTAAACATAACACTGACACCAGAACTAATCCCTTGTATGGAATTGGCCAAAAGCTCTTTGTAACACAACTCACCACATGCAACCTTAGCATCGGGGTCCTGCTTGAGGTGGGCATCCAGCACAGCATCACTGATCTGGTCGCAAATCTTATCTGTAAAAAGGACAGAAGCACATATAGGAATGCAACATTATAAAGCGTGAAAAACTGACAAATGAAGACCTATAAAACTCTTTTACGAACATTGAGGGAGAAGGGGAGTCTAGGACCGAAGCGGAATCTTAAGACTTCGCTAATGCAAGCCTTTGAGAACTGCCTACGGCAGAATAGCAGCAAAAACGCAAGCAGGAACATTCCTGACGTAAACACGTTCCTGCGACCAGGTTAAAACACTGCAGTACTAAAAAGAGCACATACAGCTCATGTTCAACATTCTCTCCAAACCTACTGCAGGGTAAAGGGGGGTTTACCCCAGTAAAAGCCCGGCAGTGACAGATGGCAGAGGCCTGCCTAGGGCTCCAGTGCCTCTTACTGTAGTGTAGCCCCCAGAGAAATCTATATATAGGGCAGAGGGTAAGCCAAGCTAATCAGCTGCAGTGAAGCCCTTCCGTCCTCCACACCGTGGCACTGTACTTTGGTCTTCAGCCATAAGCTCGCTGCTGTAGACCACACCAGCGCTGCCAGGTGTACAGTTTCATAGTCATGGTGCAATCCTCCACTTCGTGCACTACCAGTGTTTATTTATTTATTTTAAATGCGCAACTAAACCACTTCAGTGTTGGTAACTGAACTAAGAATTGTTGGAAGCACGTCACGGTATCTGACGCAACACTAACTGCTGCAGTCATGCAAAGTCATATAACCATCTTAAAGTGGTATACATGCTTTTCCTAATGTACCTGTATGTGTAATGCACAATAACAAAAAAGGTCTCTCTAATGATACTGGTCTGGAACCAATAAATAGTGCTTTATGTATAAACGATCACAGATCAGACAGGAGATTCCTGCAAGGTGGCCATCATTACCATGTAGTAATGCAATGCCCTATACATCTAATCTATCTATCTATCTATCTATAGATAATAGATCTCTATATCTAAAATTAAAAAATAAATAAAAACCACCAACTCTTCAGTTGCAAAGTCAAAACTTGCAATTAAATAATTTTAAATAACAGTGGTCGCGAGATACTTGCAAGGGACGTCCTGATCCAGCATGAGGATCCTGTCCTGCTTAACAAAATTACTATCGCTTTATTGGTACTGCATTATTGGGCCGATCCTGCTCAGGCCAAATATTTTAAAGTAAGATTACTGTTCGTGTTTGACAAAGAGACGCTCCTCATTTTCAGTTTTGGCTGATGCATTTAATTCATTTTAATATATTAATAAGTTTGACTCCTTTTATATTTTGAATTTAAGTGCCGTGTCTAGGTCCTGCACAATTGTTTTAGTGTCAAATAGCAATTCAGCACATTTATATCTATAATTTGTTATACAAGTTAGAAATGTAATGTTTAAGTCAATCCTGATGCCTCAAGTCTCTCCCACATGCTGAGGTATACAGTCATTAGAAAAGCAAGTATGTGCATCCCAGTACTTTTATGGGACGTCTATGTGCCAATGAAAAATGTGTCCACCCCCTTTTAATTCCCCTGGGATTTATTGCTGACATTTCCATCCCTTGTCCGCCCCCCCCTCCCCCTCCCCACCTCATATTCTTCCATGTCTGAGCTGTATAGGCAATAATGATGGTAAAGTAATGACTAATTTAAAAAAAAAAAAAAAAAAAACATGCCTTCTCCTATTTTCCTGCTCATCCAGCATTTATCCCACATTTTAGGCTAAACCTCTGACCGCTTTAAGAGGTGTAAAATCCCCTAGACGGCTGGGGGCACTTAAAACTGTCTGGCCCATTTCAATTCTGCCTGGATTTATAGTTTACGTTCATTTACATCAGAAGACCTCAGACATCTCCTGCTTATCCTCCTGGTTTGTGCTTGACTGACAAGTTTCACTTGGCCTGGTTCTGCAGCTGACCGCAGAAACGGGTTAGAGCTTCAGTAAGTCAGCTTCACTTCGTGAATACCCGCAGAGTGAGCGCAACTCCGCTGCACAACGCTAGTCTACGCCATTAGCGTACCCGAGCCTGGAAATAAACGCAGGGAAAGGGACACCTAGTCCAATACGCGTAGATTTTTATTTATTTAATTTTTTTTTTGTATATATAAACCCACAGTTCTGGTCTGTAATACCATTTTAGAGTCTCTGCTATTTTTTATTTTATTTATTTATTTATTTTTTTACTTCTCTTACTTTCAGGAACTGGTTGAATGGAAACACGCGGTTTTCCGAGGCTGATGCAACACACAGGATGCTCCATAGAGGCCATATAAGAGGTCATTACATATTCAGCTATTGTTTAACGCGTATTTTAAAGCATTTCGATTTAAAAATACACATACAAACATAGTTGAGTCATTTTAAACGTTTTAAAGAGACAAAAAAAAGCCAAAACGGTGGACTACTGCTGCTACGCTCCGGAGGCGTAGCCCCCAGCACGTGGGGTGCAACGGAGAAAACGTGCGTCCTGTAGATACAGCTGAATTATCACAATTTACAAAAAACAAAACCTATAAAATTACAAAATAAGGTGGTAAATCGCTTTTAAGTAGGTTTAAGTCAGGGTTCAGTTATTAACGTTATTGTGGCCTTTAGTATAACCACAGGCGTAAAGACCTCACATTTAGGACTGGCATTCTGCTCAACACGACGTTTAATACCTGGAGCTGTGTTGCAGTTTGTTTCCCAGACAAAAAAAAGCGAAATAAAATAAAAATGCATTAATTATCCATTAAAAACACAACAAACCTAAGCACGCACTGCCGGCAGCTTCCGCCATGCTGCGCGCCAATAGTCCCGGCTACTCCTCCTCTGTTACCCTCACCTCCGCAGGCCACCACACACACCGGTACACGGTCTCCCAATATTTTTCACTCTAAGTGACTAATTTTGTGCATGGCATTAAAAATAAGCCAGTCTAAAGAGCCTAGATTAGGATAAAGCGGGGCCTGTGAGGAAATCCCTCCGCCGGACATGGCCGGCTCAGGCCTGGCAGCATGGTGCTCACCGGCCTCGGCTATTATATAGCATAGCATAGCTAGCTAGCTACGATGAAACCATCACATTTTTGCACGGCACGATAATCAAGCGATTATTCTTAACCTCGCCGCATTACTTAGTGATATTTAATAGCAAAATGCTCGCTGTATTCATACCATTCACACTACTGTTTGGCGACACGCGTACTGCGCATAGGCAGGCTGAGCTAGGCTGGTTAGCTTGCTGCTAACACTAGCGCTAGCACTAGCACTAGCCAGCTACATCCCCGATGACATCAGCCAGGGTTTAAACACATTTCAGGTCAAATGTAGGCTACCTACCGGGGTGTCCTTCACCGACGGACTCGGACGTGAACAGAAAGCAGTCTTCCTCGATGATGGAGTTGTGAAAGCCGTTGATTTGCCCGTTCATGTTGTGATAGCAGAGAGAAGCCGCGGGTTTAAAGGAGCAACGCGAGCGACAGGGCGCACAAACAGGCAGAGATTAGCGGTGATGGAGCTGTTCGGCTGTTCTCCTTCAAGGCCCCCAGAAACCCTCCTGTTTCAGTCTTCAAACCGGGACCGTTCTTCGACCAGCCTGCTGTGTAGACCTGACCTCAAATGTGCGCAGAGGCCGCTGCTGTCGTTTTTATCCCTCCCCTCCGGGCCAAAGCTCACAGAGCTGTCAGTCATCTCCCCGAGCCAATCAGAGACGAGCGGCGGAACTGGCGATCAGAGGAATCATTTATGAATGAAGTTTTATAATTAGATTATTTCTCATGCTTCAGTTTCTGACATCACTGTCTCACAAAACCTTGTCTTACCATTTGTTTTTAGAATTTTTTGGACTAATCTGAATCTGGCAGGTGTATTTTGCATTGTGTCAAAGTGTTATGATGAATGGACTAATAGAAATGCTCCAGGAAGACATGATATAACATCTTTTTACATTGACTTCCATTGGAAGTCTTTGGATTGGTTTATATATAGGGCAGAGGGTCTTGGTTTTAATAGTGTATGTAATCAGATTTGGTTTGGTTTTAATAATATTTGTAATTAGACTCGTCTTGGTTTAGATAAGATATGCAATTAGACTCGTCTTGGTTTTAATAGTATATGTAATCAGATTTGTGTTGGTTTAAATAGTATATGTAATCAGATTCATCTTGGTTTAGATAGTATATGTAATTAGACTTGTCTTCGTTTTAATAGTATATGTAATCAGATTCATCTTGGTTCAGATAGTATATGTAATCAGACTCATCTTGGTTTTAATAGTATATGTAATCAGACTCATCTTGGTTTAAATAGTATATGTAATCAGACTCATCTTGGTTTAAATAGTATATGTAATCAGATTCATCTTGGTTTTAATAGTATATGTAATCAGATTCATCTTGGTTTAAATAGTATATGTAATCAGACTCATCTGGGCTTTAATAGTGTATGTAATCAGACTCGTCTTGGCTTTAATAGTATATGTAATCAGATCCGTGTTGGTTTAGATAGTATATGTAATCAGATTCGTGTTGGTTTAGATAGTATATGTAATTAGACTCGTCTGGGTTTTAATAGTGTTGTAACCAGACTCGTCTTGGTTTTAATAGTATATGTAATCAGACTCATCTTGGCTTTAATAGTGTATGTAATCAGATTCATCTTGGTTTAGATAGTATATGTAATCAGATTCATGTTGGTTTAGATAGTATATGTAATCAGATTTGTCTTGGTTTAAATAGTATATGTAATCAGATTCGTGTTGGTTTAGATAGTATATGTAATCAGACTCATCTTGGTTTTAATAGTATATGTAATCAGATTCGTGTTGGTTTAGATAGTATATGTGATCAGATTTGTCTTGGTTTTAATAGTATATGTAATCAGACTCTTCTTGGTTTAAATAGTATATGTAATCAGATTCGTGTTGGTTTAGATAGTATATGTAATCAGATTTGTCTTGGTTTTAATAGTATATGTAATCAGACTCGTCCTGGCTTTAATAATGTATGTAATCAGACTCATCTTGGTTTTAATAGTATATGTAATCAGATTCGTGTTGGTTTAGATAGTATATGTAATCAGATTTGTCTTGGTTTAAATACTATATGTAATCAGATTCGTGTTGGTTTAGATAGTATATGTAATCAGATTTGTCTTGGTTTAAATAGTATATGTAATCAGATTCGTGTTGGTTTAGATAGTATATGTAATCAGATTTGTCTTGGTTTAAATAGTATATGTAATCAGATTTGTCTTGGTTTTAATAGTATATGTAATCAGACTTGTCCTGGCTTTAATAGTGTATGTAATCAGACTCATCTTGGTTTTAATAGTATACATAATCAGATTCATCTTGGTTTAGATAAGATATGTAATTAGACTCTTGGTTTTAATAGTGTATGTAACCAGACTTGTGTTGGTTTTAATAGTATATGTAATCAGATTCGTGTTGGTTTAAATAGTATATGTAATCAGACTCATCTTGGTTTTAATAGTATACATAATCTGATTCATCTTGGTTTAGATAAGATATGTAATTAGACTCGTCTTGGTTTTAATAGTGTATGTAATCAGACTCCTTTTGGTTTTAATAGTATACATAATCTGATTCATCTTGGTTTAGATAGTATACATAATCAGATTCATCTTGGTTTAGATAAGATATGTAATTAGACTCGTCTTGGTTTTAATAGTATATGTAATCAGACTCGTCTTGGTTTAAATAGTATATGTAATCAGACTCATCTTGGCTTTAATAGTGTATGTAATGAGACTTGTTCTGGCTTTAATAGTATATGTAATCAGATTTGTGTTGGTTTAAATAGTATATGTAATCAGACTCATCTTGGTTTTAATAGTATACATAATCTGATTCATCTTGGTTTAGATAGTATACATAATCTGATTCGTCTTGGTTTAAATAGTATATGTAATCAGATTCATGTTGGTTTTAATAGTATATGTAATCAGACACATCTTGGCTTTAATAGTGTATGTAATCAGACTTGTGTTGGTTTTAATAGTATATGTAATCAGACTCATCTTGGCTTTAATAGTATACATAATCTGATTCATCTTGGTTTAGATAGTATACATAATCTGATTCGTCTTGGTTTAAATAGTATATGTAATCAGATTCATGTTGGTTTTAATAGTATATGTAATCAGACACATCTTGGCTTTAATAGTGTATGTAATCAGACTTGTGTTGGTTTTAATAGTATATGTAATCAGACTCATCTTGGCTTTAATAGTATACATAATCTGATTCATCTTGGTTTAGATAGTATACATAATCTGATTCGTCTTGGTTTAAATAGTATATGTAATCAGATTCATGTTGGTTTTAATAGTATATGTAATCAGACACATCTTGGCTTTAATAGTGTATGTAATCAGACTTGTGTTGGTTTTAATAGTATATGTAATCAGACACATCTTGGTTTTAATAGTATATGTAATCAGACTTGTGTTGGTTTAGATAGTATATGTAATCAGACTTGTGTTGGTTTTAATAGTATATGTAATCAGACTTGTGTTGGTTTAGATAGTATATGTAATCAGACTTGTGTTGGTTTTAATAGTATATGTAATCAGACTCATCTTGGCTTTAATAGTGTATGTAATCAGATTTGTCTTGGTTTTAATAGTATATGTAATCAGATTCATGTTGGTTTTAATAGTATATGTAATCAGACTCATCTTGGTTTTAATAGTATATGTAATCAGACTTGTGTTGGTTTAGATAGTATATGTAATCAGACTTGTGTTGGTTTTAATAGTATATGTAATCAGACTCATCTTGGCTTTAATAGTGTATGTAATCAGATTTGTCTTGGTTTTAATAGTATATGTAATCGGACTCTTCCTGGCTTTGATAAGATTTGTACTCCATTGATTTGGTCTTGATTGTAATCGTACTTTTGGTCTTCGAAATTGTTCTCGTGTAACTTTGTGACTTTTTGAACTTTTTGAACACATTGTTGACTCGTACTCAAGCACTTTTATCAGTCTGTGAATTATGTTTCTGGTGATGACGTTTGGGTTTGAGAGTAGAACAGTTTTTTCTATCAGGTTTTTTGTGACGGTGATGATAAACAACAAATTACATATAGCTACTTATATATATATAATATAGGGGATTATTAGTAAACAAACATATTTAGATACATATATAATACATATGGGACATATTATTATGTAGGGACCGTATATGTATGTAACCCCTAATTGTTGCAGTCATTTCTTTTTTGCACTTTATGTAAATCACACTGTATTTTGCACTTCTGGTTGGATGCTAACTGCATTTCATTGGCTTTGTATGTGTACTCTGCACATTGACAATAAAGTTGAATCTAATCTAATCTAATCTTATATGAATAAATGAGAATAAATGCAGAACATTTTTGTCCTCTGTGAACTAAGTCTTGTTGCTGTCATGTAAAAACCATATTGCTCAGTTTTTATTATTTATCAAGGTTTTTCTTTATGAGCTTTTTGTGTGACAGCACAACGTTATACAAATCATTACTGTCTGATTGGAGTACATGTCATTGCACAAAATGATAGGAAATGGTAAAAATATAAAGGGGTCTTTGTACAATCCCCAAACCCTTGCCCACACTTATGGTCATCCTGAACATTGCCTGTATAATATTGATTAACTGACATTGCAATACGCACATTTTTGCTCATGGGCTCCCCCTACAGTTGTAGTGATTCCCTATTACTCCACTGCAGTAAATGCAAATCCCTATCAGTATACAGTATGTATGGGTATATAATCGCATCCATAATCACACAGCTCCAGTTTCAGTCTTAGCGCAGTACAGCTTTAGCAGGTGAGGATTTATGTAACTGCTCCTGTACTTTGTTCAGGGGTAACCTGTAAAGATCCTCCAAGGTCGTTCAGATCACTCTAGACAGTCCATTAGTCACTTTACCCTGCACCACTGAATTAGTGAGCTAAGGGGGCTGGCTGATAAGCTCATTGCACAGCTCTCTGCTGATTGCTCTTCATGGCCCAGACGTACAGTTCAAGGACGTGTCTACTTGGATCCTAGGAGTACTGAGCTAACTCACCTAAACAAGAGATTAAATAAAATGCAAGAGATTTTCAGAAGTTAGAAAGTCATTCGTTTTGTGGATTTGTAAAATCGTGGTTCATTGAAGAGAAACCTTTTACTCTTCATTTCTTTGCAGTGGTGGTAAATGAAACCAGGTCAGTTTCCATGACTATGACACAAATATAGCCCCTATTTTATTATCTACAAGACTATCTAAACCCACCAGTGAAGCTACACAAGTCTTCTGAGATGTATATGGAGTAATGATGATGATGAAGATGAGGATGATGGTAAAATAGTGGAGAATCTCAACCAATACAGTTTTCTTTAGGGACTACGTTTGGCCATATCCCTCCACCATAGGTGCATTAAAAAAGGCCTGAAACTGTCCCGGGCATCAGGCAGTGTACTCATAACCATTTGTCTGTAAGGGAGCTTTTAGGGAGCTTCAGATGTCTTGGTCCGTTCACCAGCTAAAATCACAATATTAATTATATTAATTATGCACAAATTAAATAGGAAAAAAAGTGTGAAATTCCCCCTTTGAAGACATAGTTAAAGACACAAAATTAGTCCTGAATTGTGAATTTGCTCCTTTTTTACATCGCTTGAAAACACCAACTGCTCTTTAGATTATGATGAGAAACTATATAGAAATAGAAATTAATAGAATCTCACATTAATGTACATTATTGTTAAAAATTCAGCAATAAATATGTAGTTGTGACTGTGAAACTACGCATAATACGTTTTTTCTTCCTAAAATGTCCGCTAAATTAATATAAAATGTAGAAATTTTATATTTTTTATAAAATGCTCCCAGAATTACAAAATAAAATTCAGTTACAGAAACTAAAGCTTTAATAATCCATCGTTTTGCACAACTGCATTAATACTCATCATATGACTCAGCAAAGGGAAATGCCCTTTGGACACACAGTCAGCAAGTTTACGACTTGTTAATATACACTCAGACGTGTGTGTGCTCACACACACATACATACTTTTTTAAGGTTCAAGCACATTTCTTTCAGATAACAGCTTCACAGGTCCATAGCATGATAAGTCCTCCATGATCTGCTGACTGCAATGGCCCCAGGTTCGATGAGCGGCTGAGCGGGGGGGTGCGTGGAGGTCTTAGGGTTCAGTGCTGTTTGTATGGATGAAGATGATGATGGTTTTATCTTCTTCTGAGAATAACCCCCTCAGTGAAGCTCTGTGACCAGGCTCTCTGGTGTGTTAAGTGTGTGTAGTTAGTTTGGGAGGGCACCAAGAGCAGGTCACTGTAGTTCAGCGTGTCTTAAGAGAGTGTGTGTGTGTGTGTGTGTGTGTGTGTGTGTGTGTGCAGCTTCTTCAGCAGGCTTTAGGGGTTCCTCTCAACATAAGCAGCTTTAGAAACAGATCATCTCCATTAGCATTTAGTTCAGTTCAATTAAATTGAGTTCAGTTCATTTGAAATCAGTTCAGTGTAATTCAGTTCAGTTCAGTGTAATTAAGTTCAGTTCAGTTCAGTGTAATTCAGTTCAGTTCAGTTCGGCGTAATTCAGTTTTGTTCAGTTCAAGTCTGTAATTTAGCTCAGTTAAGTTCAATTCAGTGTAATTCAGTTCAGTTCATTTCAGTTCAGTTCAGTTCAATTCAGTTTAGTTTAGTTCAGTTCAGTCCAGTTTAGTTCAGTTCAGTTCAGTTCAGTTCAGTTCAGTTCAGTTCAATTCAGTTCAGTTCAATTCAGTTTAGTTCAGTTTAGTTCAGTGTAACTCAGTTCAGTTCAGTTCAATTCAGTTCAGTTCAGTTTAGTTCAGTGTAATTCAGTTCAGTTCAATTCAGTATAGATCAGTTCAGTTCAATTCAGTTTAGTTCAGTTTAGTTCAGTGTAATTCAGTTCAGTTCAATTCAGTATAGTTCAGTTCAGTTCAATTCAGTTTTGTTTTTCTGATATCAGTTCAGCTCTATTGAGTGTAATTCAGTTCAGTTCAGTTCAGTTTAGTTCAGTTTAGCTCAGTGTAATTCAGTTCAGTTCAATTCACTATAGTTCAGTTCAGTTCAATTCAGTTTAGTTCAGTTTAGTTCAGTGTAATTCAGTTCAGTTCAATTCAGTATAGTTTAGTTCAGTTCAATTCAGTTTTGTTTTTCTGAAATCAGTTCAGCTCTATTGAGTGTAATTCAGTTCAGTTCAGTTCCATTCAGTTCAGTTGAATTCAGTTCAGTTCCGTTAATATCAGTTCAGTTGAATTCAGTTCAGTTCAGTTCAGTTCAGTTTAGTTGAATTCAGTTCAATTGAATTCAGTTCAGTTCCATTCAGTTGAATTCAGTTTAGTTCAGTTAAATTCAGTTAAATTCAGTTCAGTTGAATTCAGTTCCGTCCACTGCTTTTCAGTTAAGTTCAGTTCAGTTCAGTTCAGTTCAGTTCAATTCAGTTCAGTTCAATTCAGTTTAGTTCAGTTTAGTTCAGTGTAACTCAGTTCAGTTCAGTTCAATTCAGTTCAGTTCAGTTTAGTTCAGTGTAATTCAGTTCAGTTCAATTCAGTATAGTTCAGTTCAGTTCAATTCAGTTTAGTTCAGTTTAGTTCAGTGTAATTCAGTTCAGTTCAATTCAGTATAGTTCAGTTCAGTTCAATTCAGTTTTGTTTTTCTGAAATCAGTTCAGCTCTATTGAGTGTAATTCAGTTCAGTTCAGTTCAGTTTAGTTCAGTTTAGCTCAGTGTAATTCAGTTCAGTTCAATTCACTATAGTTCAGTTCAGTTCAATTCAGTTTAGTTCAGTTTAGTTCAGTGTAATTCAGTTCAGTTCAATTCAGTATAGTTCAGTTCAGTTCAATTCAGTTTTGTTTTTCTGAAATCAGTTCAGCTCTATTGAGTGTAATTCAGTTCAGTTCAGTTCCATTCAGTTCAGTTGAATTCAGTTCAGTTCCGTTAATATCAGTTCAGTTGAATTCAGTTCAGTTCCGTTAATATCAGTTCAGTTGAATTCAGTTCAGTTCAGTTCAGTTTAGTTGAATTCAGTTCAATTGAATTCAGTTCAGTTCCATTCAGTTGAATTCAGTTTAGTTCAGTTAAATTCAGTTAAATTCAGTTCAGTTGAATTCAGTTCCGTCCACTGCTTTTCAGTTAAGTTCAGTTTCAGTGCACTTATGTTAAGTAAAGTTAAGTTCAGTTCAGCTGAATTCAATTAAGCTCAGTTCAGTTCAATTTCATTTATTTCAAATGAGTTCAGCTCCTTTCAGTATAGTTTAGTTGAATTCATTTGAAGCTCAACATTTCATTGTGTATTTTGTAATTTTTAATTCAACAATTAATATTTTGAGTTTATTTGCATCTGTTTAGAAATGATCTTTTCAGTCCAAATCATGTATTCATGCTATTTGACCCTGTATGATCTATGATATTCTTACAGAGCTGATTCATAGTGAACTACAATGGCTGTATAATCCTATAGAAGCTCCTGCAGTTTTAACACCTAAACCTGCAAACTCACTCTTTACTCAACACACCTCCGCTTAATCGCCAGGGGTGTGTACCTGGACCACCAATCAAAATGCAGCTCGAGGGCCATCGCCCATGGGAACACCTAGCATAACAAACCGCTCGCACACAAACACTGGCACCCAGATAACGCAGCACCAGGCCTGTTCAGAGGGTGACAAATACAGTCCTACATTATACACTACTGGGTGACCTCAGGCCTGCGTGGCTTAAAGTGCCGTCCAGTCTCCGGTGCTGCACTTTCCCAACCTCTCAGACACAGATTTGATTTAACAGAGGGGCATTGTGTACATTTATGTAAGGGACATTACTCTAAGAACTGGGTGAAAAGGCACAATGCGACGCTCAGCTGCTCCGGGAACTCAGACTTTAAAGCTCAGTTTATGTATTGCACAGTTGTAGCCTGTGGTATAAGCTGGAAGAATGGCTGCAATCAGACCATCATGTGCCTCAGTGACACTGCCTAATGTGCTCATTTCTGACAGCAGCACTGTTCTGAAGTTCTGTGCTAAGACACTGTATGTATGTGTTGACGTATTATACATGTACTTTTAGTAAACTTCAATATTTTCAATATATAAAATTGGGTATTTGGAATTTTGGTGCCAAGGCTTCCCATATAATGGCATCATTTTCATGTATGATTTGCAGAAATATGTATTCACATTTTTGTTAATTATTGTATTTTTAAAATGTTGATTTTATTCCTGTATTTAAAAATATATATATTGTACATATATTTTTCAATATAATGGAATTTGTACATATGTTTTCCTGCAATATTGGGATATAAGGGGAGGATATATTGGGATATAAGACATATTGAAATTTATTGTGTAGGATATATTTTAGATGTAATATTTTTGGGATTTCTTATATATATGTAATATTTCTATTACATATAATTATATTTTGCACATTGTTTTTTCTATAAATAAATAAACAAAAATAAATCTATCAAACATGGCACTGTTAAAGCATAGACATGTATGGCTGGCAGTGGCTGGCATTATCCATCTGCACCTCTGAAGCAGTTAGACCGTAAGGCCGGTCTAGAGCTGTGAAATTCCCCTCCATAAAAACACAGTTCTGGGTAAATTTACCTTCCCTTCTTTCTTGGACTATAACAATGATTCAAGAAAATAAATACATAAACAAATAAATGAATATACAAAAAGAGATCTGTTAAACATGGCGGAGGCATTGTTAAAGCATAGGCATGTATGGCTGGCAGTGGAACAGGGTCTCTGGTGTTTATTGATGATGTTCTGCTGATAGAAGGAGAAGGGTTGATTCTGAAGTGTATAGAGCTCTACTTTCTGATTCAGTCCTGTGTTGCAAAATTGATAGTACAGTGCTTCACAGTACAGATGGATAACAACCCAAAATTATCCATCTGCACCTCTGAAGCAACCTAAGAGCTTCTTCTTAAAGTATAGAAATGTTGGTGTTTTCACTGACTACCTCCTCACACTTGATGAGCAGCAGTTAGATCGTAGGGCTGGTCTAGAGCTATGAAATTCCCCTCCATAAAAACACAGTTCTGAGTAAATTTACCTTCCTTTCTTTCTCAGACTATAACAATTAGTGAGTAAATGAATAAACAAATTATATTTTTTACAAAAATGAGTAAATAAATATAAAACAAATATACAAAAATAAATCTGTCAAAGTCCTGTGTTGCAAATTTGTCAGTACAGATGGATAACGGCCCAAAATTATCCATCTGAAGACAGCTGCAGTAAAGGCCTGGCTTTGGGTTCCAGACGTCAGGCAGTCATTGACTATAAAAGGTTTTCATCCAAGTATTAAAAATAATCTATATTTATAATTATGATAGCTAGTCCAATTACTTGAGATTGTGTAAATGGAGGGACTGTGTAAAAATGACTGAAAATCCTAAACATTAATAATAATATATGATCATTAAACCTCTAGAATTAATGGTCACCTGACTGTAGGTCTACTTTGTTCCCTGATGTTTTGTTCGTTATAGCTCACTCTCACTTTCATAAAAAGCCAGTACAGTTATACAGTTTAAGCACTAAATAAAATGTTTAAATGGATTTTTCCTGCTTCTCGTTACTGTTTAACAGTAAATCCGGCTCATTGGTGTTCTGGTGTTCTGCGCTCGGTCTGATGTTGTTATGTGAGCACTGTGGGGGTGATGTAAGATTGGAATCCCTGAAGGGTTCACGGACACCTGCTCTTAAATTACTGTACAGATGAACTGAGCATGTTTCAGCCTGTGCTCTGTTTTACTGGAAGGAATAACCCCCAGCTGAATCGTTCACAGCTCCTGCTCACTCGGCAGAGAAGATCACACCATAGATTTTGCAACAAGAAGGTGAAGTTGTTAAAAAACATTCTGGGAAAATGTCTTCCGTGTATGGAATACTGATGTTCGGAAGGGTTATTAAGAGTGTACCTCAGGTTTCAGAAAGCATCCATCACTGCCTCAAGTTGACAAGTTGACACGCTGCATATTTCTACAGGCCTGGATTGATTGAACGCCCGGCCAGAGGTCAGAGGGCTAATTTTCAAAGCCGTTGACGTGCAATAGTAGAAGGATCTTACTGAACCAAGTCCTGGATCTAACAATTCAATCTGTGATACAGTGAGTAATCAGTCTCTAAACAACCAAGAAACTCAAAAAATTAGGTTCCTGTATAAACTTTCCATCCTTTATAACCCTGCTAAAAAACCCTGGTAGCTTGTTCCAGGTGGTCTGAACCAGGGGTGAGCAACTCAGAAGAGTTTGCTGATTTCCCTGCTCTAACAGGCCTACTAAACCTACTCTAGGCCTGTCATGATACAGATGTTAAATCATTGAACAGATGTTAGATCAATGTTAAACTGTCACTGATTAATATTGAAACAACATTGGAATTTTAACAAAACATCAACAGACAACCAAACACCACTCCAATCATCTTTAAAAATAGGTTAAACCAGGCCTTCTTTAACTACAGAAAGGGTCATTCTGTGAAAAGCAGAATATGGGAAAGAAAAGAGTGAAAGAAACTTTGTCAAATATCAAAAATGTCATTTTGCAAATTGGGAACCTTGAGGATTTAATGTAATAGTTGAGAATGTAATAGTTCATGTAATATAACTCAAAACAAAACTACATCAGCTATCCATGTTATATTGTATATTTGTATATACACATGTAGACAAAATTGTTGGTACCCCTCGGTTAATGAAAGAAAAACCCATAATGGTCACAGAAATAACTTGAATCTGACAAAAGTAAAAAAGTAATAATAAATGCTATGAAAATTAACCAGTGAAAGTCAGACATTGCTTTTTAAACATGCTTCAACAGAATTATAAAAAAAAAATAAACTCATGAAACAGGCCAGCAAAGCAGCCCCAGAACATGACAGAGCCTCCTCCATGTTTCACAGAAGGGACAGTGATCTTTTCCTGATATGCTTCATTTTTCCATCTGTGAACATAGAGCTGATGTGCCTTGGCAAAATGTTCAATTTTTGTCTCATCTGTCCATAGGACATTCTCCCAGAAGCTTTGGGGCTTGTCAAATCAAATCAAATCAAATCAAATCAAATTTTATTTGTCACATACATAGTCATACACAGTATAACTTGCAGTGAAATGCTTTTATGACAGTCTGCCCACATCAAGCTATACAATAAGATCTACATTTAAACTTAACTAAACCTTAACTTAATGAAGTAAAGTGCAAAAGTGCAAAAGAAAAATTAAATAAAAAAATAAAAATAGAATAAGTTACATTTAAGTTAAAAAATAAAATATAAAAATATGAAAATATAGAAATATAGAAATATAAGCAAAAAAAATAAAAATACAAATATATATACACAGATGAAATAGTGAGTGTCTGTGTGTATATATATATATATATATATATATATATATATATATATATATATATATGTACATATTTATCTGTATGTGAGTGTATGTGTGAGTTAAAAAGAAATATTTTCGTTATTGTCCGTAGTGTGTTTTCCGCGAGCCATGGTTGTGTATTGTAGTGAGTGAGGGTCCAGTTTGTGTATGTAGATACTTTAATTTAGTGTCCTAGTCCCTGTCCCCATTCAGGGCACGGATGGCTTGTGGAAAGAGTCAACAGGTAGTTTGGCAAATTTCAGTCTGGCTTTTTTATGATTTGTTTTCAACAATGGTGTCCTCCTTGGTCGTCTCCCATGAAGTCCACTTTGGCTCAAACAATCACAGATGGTGTGATCTGACACTGATGTTCCTTGATCTTGAAGTTCACCTTTAATCTCTTTAGAAGTTTTTCTGGGCTCTTTTGTTATTATTCGTATTTTCCGTCTCTTTTGATTTGTCATTTTTTTTCCTCCTGAGGCCACGTCCAGGGAGGTTGGCTACAGTCCCATGGATCTTAAATTTCTGAATAATATGTGCAGCTGTAGTCACAGGAACATCCAGCTGCTTGGAGATGATCTTATAACCTTTACCTTTAATGTGCTTGTCTATAATTTTCTTTCTAATCTCCTGAGACTCTTTCCTTCTCTTCCTCTGGTCCATGTTGAGTGTGGTACACACCATGTCACCAAACAGCACAGTGACTACCTGTAGCCCTATATATAAGCCCACTGACTGATTACAAGATTGTAGACACCTGTGATGCTAATTAGTGGACACACCTTGATTTAACATGTCCCTTTGGTCACATTATTTTCAGGGGTACCATCATTTCTGTCCAGGCCTGTTTAATGAGTTTACTTTTTAAAATAATTCTGTTGAAGCAATGGTTCAAAATCAATGTCTGATTTTCATTTGTTGCTTTTCATAAAATTTTTCATAAAATTTTCCTTTATTACTTTTGTCAGATTCAAGTTATTTCTGTGACCATTGTGGGTTTTTCTTTCATTAACCGAGGGGTACCAACAATTTCGTCAATGTGTGTATACCCTATACTTGGAAACCAGTTATTTTGAGACTTGAGGACTTTTGCAAGATGTCTTGCAAAATGCAAATTGGGAACCTTGAGAATTAAAGCTATTAGGGCTAAGTTTATGTAATTGAACTAAAAACCACAATCATTTGCTAAACTACATCAGATACCTAAACTACATCAGATATCCATGGTTCACCCTGCATGAGGCTGTTCCTCACGTTCCCCTCTGTTAGTGTTCATGCCCTCAGTTCATGTTCCAGATCAGGAGGTGCAGAACTTATCTGGAGACCTGTTCCACCTAAGCAATCTGGAGCACAGCAGAGCCTCCAGCACATTCAGGGCAGAAAAGTAATTACTGCCTTAAAAAGCTTCTCCAAAAAGCCTGACGATACGAAACAGTTCAAAGATTTTACAACTTTGCTTAAACCATTAAAGTCAGACATCATTAAAACACAACGTTGCCTGGCTAGTTAAATTTCCCTCATGATCATTCAAACTGTGCTCTACACCCTAAAGATATCTAGCTCCCCAGGCTTATGATGGAGAGGATAAGCTAGTGTATACACTGCACTAGCCTGACATGATCTGAGCAGTAAAAGTAGCTGAAGACACAGCCAGTGCTAAAATCTTCACTGTTATATTAAGGTAATTTAGCTGATATTTTAAAATTGATTACATTTCAGTTGTAACTGATGTGTATTACCAGTAATCAATCAGACATTGAAAAATGTTATGTTAGGAAAATTTTTCAAACCTCCTTTTGGGTCTGTTGGAATTGCTAGAGTGAGCTGGCGCATCCTCCAGGTCAACGTTCATCAATACTTTACCGTTGATCCAGCATAGTACTGATCAACATTTCTAACTCAACCAAAATGATCATTCTGATCAAAAATCAAGGAAGTGCTAAATAATATTATCGTCATTTAAGACTTTAAGATCATTTTATGAATGAAAATATACAATGAAAATATAATAGCATATAATGCAAAGAGCAAAACACTTTTCATTATTATTTATTTATAGGTTTTATTTCTAATGTATACTTTTTTAATATCTTACCTTTAAAAAATGCATAAATAAAAGAAAACCCCATCTTTTCCCCATTTTATCTGATTTCCCCCATTTTCTCCCCAAAAACCCATACATAGTCTTCCCCCACATCGCATGCAATGCCCCCAGTAAGGGCGAATTAGCACACGCCCCCTCTGGCACGTGCGCAGTCAAGCCGCTCATTTTCTGAACTTTTGCCAAAGCAACATCACCGGGCAACCAACACGCCTGGAGGGAAGCACTGCATACCCACCAGCCCGCAGACGCCAGTGACAGCCAGCACCGCAGCAAAGCGATTTGGAGAGAGAGCGCCATCTACCCACCCTGGAAAGAGCAAGGCCAATTGTGCTCTATCTGGGACCTGGCTGCCGATGGCTAGCAGCATGCCCGAGTGTCAGACCAACGATCCTCTGAGCATTGTGACAGGGACTTAGTCCGCTGGACCACCCAAAAACATACCAGGCCATTCATTAAAGCATTAATGGGTTCTCTTCCTCGCTAAGAAAACACAATGGTGATGTCAAGGTCAGCAAAAATGACTGGATTCATGTCCATATATTAAAGAAAATCTGGCTCTCCAGGACTGGAGTTGCCCACCACTGGTCTAAACTGATAATCCCAGTGAAAATATACCCTGTACTCGGAAACCAGTTAGTTTGAGAGACAACTTCCTTTATCTCATGACTCTTTACAATGGAGCGCTGAGGCCTTGCTGGGATTTGAACTGATGACCTCCTCACACTTGATGAAGAGCAGCAGTTAGACTGTAGGGCCGGTCTAGAGTTGTGAAACTACACTACATAAAAACACAGTTCTGAGTAAATTTACCTTCCCTTCTTTCTCAGACTCAGAAATGTACACGGCCTCAGAGCTCTAGAGTGGAGCGACTGTCTAACTACCTGCAGGTCAAGAGATTCAGGAAATCCTAAGTTCAATTCCCATCAACACCACAACCCTCCACAGTCAGGAGTCTCAAAATAGGAAGGCCTCACCCCCAGTGTGATAGGGGGTGGATTTCAACATGCAGATGGAAATAAACAGTAAACAGATTGAGGGGGTGGAGCCCCATTGTTTCCATATAAATGAGAGTATGTATTGTCACAGTTAGACCAAGAGATCAAGAGAGTTGTTAAGTGCTTGCTAGGTGGTTGCCATGGTTTCGCTAAGTGTTTGCAAAGTGGATGCAAGGTGGTTGCTATGGTGTTGCTAAGTGGTTGCAAGGTGGTTGAAATTATGTTGAAAAGTGCTAGCTGTGATATCCCAGGTTGTTGCTATGGTCTTGCAAAGTGGTTGCTAAGAGTTTGTTTGGTAATTGCAATGGTGTTGTTAAGCGGTTGCAAGGTGGTTGTTATGGTGTTGCTAAGTGGTTGCAAAGTGGTTGAAATGATATTGAAAAGTGCTCGCTGTGATCCCAGGTTGTTGCTATGGTCTTGCAAAGTGGTTGCTATGAGTTGGTTTGGTGGTTGCTATGATGTTGCTAAGTGGTTGCAAGGTGGTTGAAATGATGTTGAAAAGTGGTCGCTATGATGTCCCAGGTTGTTGCTATAGTCTTGCAAAGTGGTTGCTAAGAGTTTGTTAGGTGATTGCAACGGTGCTGTTAAGCGGTTGCAGGGTGGTTGCTATGGTGTTGCTAAGTGGTTGCAAGGTGGTTAAAATGAAGATGAAAAGTGCTCGCTATGATATCCCAGGTTGTTGCTACAGTCTTGCAAAGTGGTTGCGAAGAGTTTGTTAGGTGGTTGCCATGGTGTTGCTAAGTGGTTGCTATGGTGTTGCTAAGTGGTTGCAAGGTGGTTGAAATGATGTTGAAAAGTGCTCGCTATGATATCCCAGGTTGTTGCTATGGTCTTGCAACATAGTTGCTAAGAGTTTTTTTGGTGGTTGCTATGGTGTTGCTAAGTGATTGCAAGGTGGTTAGTTTAAATACAGATAGTGAAAATGAAGTCATGCAGAGAAAGTGGAAACTGCCTGAAGTTCTACAGAAGCCACAACAATTCCTCCTGGCCCGTTCTGTAAGTTCTTGATGCCTGAGAAGAGAAGCCACAGACACGCCCTCATGGATTTGTTTTTATTTTACACAGTAAATATGTGTTCAAGCCCTTACACGACACAACGTTCACCAGAATGACCACGAAAAGTGCAAACGCAACCCTCACACGAATCACAAGAACCAAACAGCGCTAGAAAACACGGCAGATGACCACATGGGATTAGACTGGGTTTCTACAATCAGCTCCTTCCAGCAACAGCCTATTGCTTGGATACAGTAGATATTATAACAGATCAAGTTCAGCGGCGGGTGAATGACTAACCTACTGTAGAGATACAGATAGATAGTACTCCTAAGCTTACACCACTACCATTGTGTTGTATTGATTGTAGACCAGAGGAGCTCATTCCTGGTTCTGGAGGCCTTCTTAGCAAGTGAAATCCTCTTAAATACAGTCTAAACGTCTAATATTTCTAATTTTGAGATAATTGTAGTTATATTAAAAATTTACTTCATTTTAAATTTTAGCTTGTATCAACTAAAAGTCTGTTGTTGGCAGATCGTCTTGCTTAATCCAAGAAACACCAAATAATTTAGCTTCTGATTTTGGCCAAGAAACCATGCTTTCAGTAGCCAGAACCGGTAAAAACCAGGAATATCAGACAGATTCTAATTTTAAAACTAGATTTAAGATTAAGATTTAAAAAGATTTCACTTGATTATCATTTTTGCCACTACGGAAAGTTCCGATCCAACACACCCAGGTCTAACGTGCAGAAGCACCAGGCCCCAGACCTCAAGAGCCAGGCCTAAGCGCCCCTGTTCTAGACAGATAAACATACAC
The DNA here is from genome assembly GCF_030463535.1 of Salminus brasiliensis. Taxonomy (NCBI): domain Eukaryota; kingdom Metazoa; phylum Chordata; class Actinopteri; order Characiformes; family Bryconidae; genus Salminus; species Salminus brasiliensis. Next base: position 34,696,221 of record NC_132893.1, read on the forward strand.
AGGAAGAAGAGGAACTGGACCCCATTCACCACAACAGCACTGCAACTGTGGGCTCAGCAATAAGGCTAGAGATGCAGTATGGCTTTCCAATTGTTCTACATAAACAACAACATTGTGTGGATGCAGCTGATGAGCATTTCTGAGAGCCAGGTGAAAGGTCAGTCACTTAGAGAGATGTGTAGATGATCTGGTGGAGTTTCACCCCTCTAGTGCAGAGAATGAACCGTCAGCATGACTTCGGAGACAGTGTTAGGTCAGAGCAGCGAGCGGACGAGGTCATGACACTCCAACACACACACTGTTATCTCAGATATACACTGAAAAAAGTGATGATTTAAATTGACCAGATACAAAAGTGTGCATCATTTCCACATCAATAACGTATATTAATACTATTATACTAATACTATATAAACTATTTATGATCGTTCTTAAGAATGCGCTTTTTTGCAGCAATTTGTGCCAAACTGGACAAACTTTGCAAAAAATCTCATTTAATCTAACGAGGCATTGCAGTGTCCAAAGTATATATCACAATACCTACATTTAGAGCGTTATTAATTATTATTCACCCTAATGAGAGACTGTAGCTCCTCCTCCTCAGTATATATCACAATACCTACATTTAGAGCGTTATTAATTATTATTCACCCTAATAAGAGACTGTAGCTCCGCCTCCTCAGTGTATATCACAATACCTACATTTAGAGCGTTATTAATATTCACCCTAATGAGAGACTGTAGCTCCGCCCCCTCAGTGTATATCACAATACCTACATTTAGAGCGTTATTAATATTCAACCTAATAAGAGACTGTAGCTCCTCCTCCTCAGTGTATATCACAATACCTACATTTAGAGCGTTATTAATATCACCCTAATGAGAGACTGTAGCTCCTCCTCCTCAGTGTATATCACAATACCTACATTTAGAGCGTTATTAATTATTATTCACCCTAATGAGAGACTGTAGCTCCGCCTCCTCAGTGTATATCACAATACCTACATTTAGAGCGTTATTAATATTCACCCTAATGAGAGACTGTAGCTCCGCCTCCTCAGTGTATATCACAATACCTACATTTAGAGCGTTATTAATTATTATTCACCCTAATGAGAAACTGTAGCTCCGCCCCCTCAGTGTATATCACAATACCTACATTTAGAGCGTTATTAATATTCACCCTAATGAGAGACTGTAGCTCCGCCCCCTCAGTGTATATCACAATACCTACATTTAGAGCGTTATTAATTATTATTCACCCTAATGAGAGACTGTAGCTCCGCCTCCTCAGTGTATATCACAATACCTACATTTAGAGCGTTATTAATATTCACCCTAATGAGAGACTGTAGCTCCGCCTCCTCAGTGTATATCACAATACCTACATTTAGAGCGTTATTAATATTCACCCTAATGAGAGACTGTAGCTCCGCCTCCTCAGTGTATATCACAATACCTACATTTAGAGCGTTATTCATATTCACCCTAATGAGAGACTGTAGCTCCGCCTCCTCAGTGTATATCACAATACCTACATTTAGAGCGTTATTAATATTCACCCTAATGAGAGACTGTAGCTCCGCCTCCTCAGTGTATATCATATATGTGGAAATGATCTACACCTTTAAATCAGGTGAATTCAGTGCATTACTGGGAGGGATGTCATAGCTTCACGTCTCCAGCTCTGGCTGCAGCTCCAACCCCAGTAATCGGCCCCTGAGGTGGCCTGTGCTCTCCCAGGATGGCTACAACCAGCGCTTCGGGGGCGCTGACCCCGTTACCAGGGGAGAGAGGGCTGCGGGGGCTCAGGGGGCTGAGTGAGGGTGAGGTGAGAGCGTCTGGGGACACGAGCCTCTCCTTCTTGGCATTAGCGGCGGGGCGAGGTGAAGTGCTGCGGGCGGTCCCATCGCGGGGCCGTAGGCTGAGGGACTGCAGTGATGGTAACGGGGTGGAGGAGAGGGCGGGAACAGCAGGGCTCCGGCTGCGCTGGCGCCGCGGGTTGCTGTGGTGGTGGTGGTGTTGGTGGTGTTTGCTGGAGCGTGTTCCGGGACTGGGGCTGCGAGAGCTGGGGGCAAGCAGGACAAGAGTGCTGTCATCCTCCGAGCTGATGTCCGAACTGTCCGAGCCGGAGGGACACCCCGGGGCTGGAGGAGTGCACACAGGAAGCTGGACCTGCAGGGGAGGGAGGAGCCACATCCATCTATATACTACAGTATATACTGTCATCTATTACCTGTACTTCTCCACTAACTTACTGTAGAGAGGACACCCCTACGGATGTGTGTACAGATCATGGCTGCGTATAGATCAGATTCCTGGTCCTGGAGATCTACCCTGGAAAGTTCAGATCCAACACAACTGGCTCCGATATTCAGACGCCCCAGGATCGGGTCTGTTAGCAAAACCTAAATTCTTAAATTTACTGTAAATCCTATTTTATTCTATTTTGGACTTTTTCTGTTGGCCAGTTCTTAAAGAATTGATCTCTGTATCCTATCTACATCCATCCAGACACTACAGTATATGCTGTTATCTATAACAAGTACTGTCCTTTAGTCTACGACTAATACTGTACCACATAATCAAGTGTAGTGTTGAAAGAACTTTGGTGGAGCTGCAAGAGAAGCTCTTTCCAGAACCCAAGTCATACAGTATTAGTGTACAATCCTGTAGTATTACTCCACCGCCTCAGCCCACATGCTTCTCTACCTTCAGATGCTGCTTCTGGAGCTCTCAGCTTGTCCAGAAATGCATGTGTACAGCTAGCTGCCCGTGAGGGGGCGCTCAAAGCGTGATTTGTATTTACTATTGTGGAGTAAAAGTGAATTACACTCCCCAGCTGTAGGGGGAGCCCAGGAGTAAAAAATACCAATTCTCACATAATGCTGCTTTAACGTTACTCTACACTCTAATCCACGTTCTGTAGGTTTAATTAGACATTTCTCGAGTGTCCAACCTCAAAATAGTCGCTAAGATAAAATGTGACTGTTGGAGTGTGTAGAGGGCATCTGACTCCTAGACTGGCACTCCTAGACTGGCATTCACACGTCTTTACTGAAATTCGTTTAGAGGTTTGACCTGGAATGGCTCTGTAATTCCCACAATGCTGTTCATATTGTTGCTGTAGTAGCCCAGGATGTACTCTCCTGCATCTCTAGGTAAATCCTCTTCTGGAAATGTCACCTAGAAGCAGAAATAAGATTGATTAAAGGATACAGAAAATCAGAGGGATTATGTTAGGAGGTAGACAATGGAGTCTGGTGGTTCCAACATCATAAGGTCTTTAGAGTAAACTCTAAAAGCACAGTAGGCTCTTTGTTTGGGTGCATTTTGGGCTTGTACGCTATGTCCCACCTGAGTTGAATGGTCCGATTTGGCCCACACATAGGCTGCATAGTCTTTGTGGTGTTTGAATCCCACCTGAAAACAAATCACAGAGATACCGCACTTACATTTATATTTCTATATACTTAGCAGACCTGCTAGACACTTTTGAGGACACTGAGACACTTGGACACCCACACTTGGACACTTTATTGTGCTACTTCATCTCATATTGTGATCAGATTGCTGCTACTTTTTTATTTCTCTGCTTTCCCACCTTTCCTACACCTCTTATATTCTATATTTTTATTATTAATATGATTTCATTTATTTAATAATTGCTCTTTGGGTGTAACTGTGACCTTGAGATCTCACCCCATGTACCACATGCAATGCAAATGACAATAAAGTCTTTTTGAATCCTTGAATTCTACACCATGCTAACTTAAATCTCTTGGCCTGCAGGCAGTTAGACAGTCGCTCCACTCTAGAGCTCTGAAGCCGTGTACATTTCTGAGTCTGAGAAAGAAGGGGAGGTAAATTTACTCAGAACTCTACGTAATGTAGTTTCACAGCTCTAGACCGGCCCTACGGTCTAACTGCTGCTCTTCATCAAGTGTGAGGAGGTCATCAGTTCAAATCCCAGCAAGGCCTCAGCGCTCCAGAATTGCTCTAATTGCTCTTCTGCAATTTACCTTCTGGGATCAATAAAGTATTTCTGACTCTGATTCTGATCATTTGAGGGGGCGGAGCCACAGACTAAATATCTTAATATCTAGTATTTAATCAGTTTCAGTTGCAGCTCTTTTACTGATGATTTTGATGATCAGCTCAGTATGGATTGTTGATCAAACTGATATGCAACAACATAAACAACAGTCCTGTGGTCAGAAACTGACCAGTGATAGACAGGGTAGTGAGTGGACAACAACAGCACTGCAAAAAATTTAATCTTAGCAAGTGATATTCTCTTTAATCTAGTCTGAATATCTGATACTTCTCACTTTTACATTGTTGTAAGACAATTATAAGAATATTTAACTTATAAGAATTAACTTATTAGTTTTTATTCCTAAGTAATTAAATCTACTGGAAGTGTCTTACTCCACTGACCGATAATTGAATATATCTTTTAATAGATAAAATAAAAACACTTAAACAAGCAAAAAAATAGTTACAAATAAGTTAATTAATCTTACAATATTTCTCCCATAATCTCAGAATGAGAACTATTAGATATGCTATATGGACAAAAGTATTGGGACGCCTATAAATTACACCTACAGGAGCTTTTCTGACATCCCGTCTATAAGCATTAATATGGAGCTGGTCCCCCTTTGCTCTAAGCTCTACCAGCAGCAGCAGGTCTGGAGCTCTGCTGCAGTTACTGAGTCAGGCTGGAGTTTATACACCTGTGGCTGAATGAGACTGAATCAGACACCTGAACTCTTAGGTCTCAGTGTGTGTGCTTCTGAGCAGTTCTATCTGAACAGTGTATACTGTCCCACCTTACCTTGTACAGCCCCACCCAGTCCCACGAGCTCCTCTGAAAGCCAGACGTTATGGTGAACCTGGCTGTAGCGTCAGATACTTTGGTCCACTCCTTCTCCACCTCCAGCTGGACTAGGGGCAGATTGACCTTAAAGGGAAACTGCAGTGAGAGGAAACGTGGGATTAGAGATGCTGTGGGTGCTGTCTGCTGTGTCAGTTGTCAGTTTGAGTTTGAGGCTCTGTCCAGCTTTCAGGGGGCCACTGGACTCACATGCAGAGAGAAAAAGGCGGACACGGGCTTGTGGTCACTAACGGTGAAGCCCATGTGACTGCGGTAAAAGTGCTGCGTCACCCTCGTAGCTCCACCCAGCCACGAGGTCAGGCCCCGCTGCAGAGCGGCGCTGTGCGATGGGACAGGGGAGCCCGTCCTACGGAGACGCCACAGGATACGGTCCGTCCAAGCAGGCTTCCGCTTCTTAGCACTATGGAGAGATATAGAAAGAGTGAAAAAATGAGGACGCCCCATAAAACCTCTGAACACACTGTATATCTGAACACATTTTATTTAATTACCACAGCAACGACTTGGCAACCACCTAAAACACCATTTCAACCATCTGGTATACCATAGCAACTGCCTAGCGACCACTAAACAACACCATAGCAAGCATGTGAAATATCATAGCAATCAATTTTCAACACTGCATCACCCAACAAACAAGTACATCATAGCTACCACCTGGGACATCATAGTAACCACCTAGCAACCACTTAGGAACATCATAGTTACCATCTGGGATAACATAGCAACCACCTAACAACGCCATATCACCCTGATGAGATCTAAAGAGCTATCTGAGGCCTTCAGGACGCAGGGCCTAAAGGCTTCAGATATTCCTAATATGTCATCACAGCAGCAGGTAGATACATGCTTATACCACAGCTGAAGTCAAGGTAGAACATCTACCATCAGAAAGAGGCCACACACGCTTGATTTTATTGGGAGATAAGCTAGAAAGATCAAGTTTACCAGATAACACCTAGACCAAGACCAGGCTTTCTGGAAGAATGCGCTTTAGACTTTGGAGGAATCTTGTCCTGATGTTTTTTCTGGCTCAGATCTGAGCTGACGGTTCACATTCATGTGGGTAAGAGATTCATATCTGCCCTCAGAACGAAACTGCAGCTTCAAACAATCCACATGAGCACATGAATGAACCACGTGTGTCATAACATTGAACTAAGGCTGGGTCTCAAATGGCTCCCTGCTCCCTAAGAGCACTCAGGGGTGAGGGTGAGTCATGGATCTATGGCTACCTCAGCCAGACAGTGCTCTACATGTACAGCAGAGATTTGTACGCATGGGCTGAATGCCTAACAGCTCTTACTGCACTGTTTGGGTACAACAGCCATCATTTTTCACTAACTATGTAGTCTACTATGTAGGGAGTAGGGAATAGGGAAATTTAGGAGGCGGAAACAGCTGCGTTAGTGAAGATCATTTCATCTGAATTGAATCTTACTATCTGTATATATATATATATATTTGTATAAAAGTAAGTCCAAGTTAAAATGGTTAAATGCTTTGTGTTTGGTGGCACTAACTTGACCCTTGATTTAACACAGCAATGGTTGTGCAGTCACTGGCACCTGGTAGCACCTGTTCGACTGGGGGAAGGGGGGTATTTTGCCATTTATAAGTTTATAACTCAAGTTTTTTCCAGCCGTCAGACAGTCAGGACTGTAAGGACAGGGATATGAATGGATATGGATGGGTGCAAATATGAATGGGTATGGGTATGGTTGGTTAAGGATTTGGATTGGTTGGTATGGGTGGGTATGGATATAAATAGATATGGATGGGTATAGAATGGTATGGATAGGTATGGATATGGTTGGGTAAGGACTTGGATTGGTTGACAGTCCAAGTCAGAGTCAGACGCAACTGTTAAAAATACACCACACATGAATGAAGCCACTGATCTACAGAAATGCAGCTCCTGTTATCAGCTCTGGTCATAACTCATTTGCACCAATTTGACCAGTGGGCACCAGGGGCACTGTATGAGGGGAGAGTAGGATGATTCTAAGGGCTTGGCTGCAGTTCGGAAGAAGAGGTGCTGGCTGGCTGGCGGCCTTCACCCTCCCAGTGTCAGGAGCATTGCATGTGTTGGGGGGGGGGGGGGGTGTGTAATATGTATGGGTTGGGTAATTGGTGATACAAATTGTGGAGAAAATGGGTAAAAAAAAGTGTGGTGGGGTGGCAGGGGGTTGGGTCCCATTGTAATGTCTTTTCATGGGGCCCAAAATCTCTGGTGGCACCCCTGCTGAGCACAGTTACCTACTTACTTGCATACAGTCAATTACATTAACACACACACGCACCTTGTGTCATAGGTGTGTGTTCCCACATCAAACTTGTAGGTTGGAGGAAAATTTAGAGGCCCTTCCATAAATCCGTCCAGGACAGACTCGCTGTTCTTCGCCATGTTGAGCTGCAGATGACGGAAAAAGAGATACAGACATCAGGCCTCGATCACCAGAATCTTCCTAAGAACTGTCTTAGAGAAAAGTCCTCACAGAAAGTCTACAGCAGATCCATGATGTGAACTTGTCTCTGCAAACTGAATAAAGGCCAAACAAGAAAACGTCTGTAAATGCCAGAATCTTCGTGAAAACTTCGTAAGAGGGCTTTAAGAAGACATTTGTTCTGAAGAACGTTGGGTAAACTAGGCCCAATGTTTTTTCAACTGCTGTCCCATTTATTACATAACGATTGGGATTGGACTCCACTGTTAAAAATGGGGATACAGTGGCCTCTTGTGGCAGCAGCAACTAATTACAACAACAGTGCTAATGAGAGAGATAGGACCTGCATTATTTGGTGGATTTCACAAAGGACAGAATCATCCAGGTGTCCAAAAGGAGGGTTACCTTACCAGGGTCTACAAAGACACCCCTGTAACTGTATACTCCTCTGGCCTAAATCAAGCTGATAAAAGTCCCTCCTGAAACACGAGCCAGTGGAAGACTCACCTGATCTCTCTCCCAGAGCAGAGGCAGTTTATTGTTCTCTATGGCGCTCTTCACCACATGGATATCGTAGTCGTCAATGCGAAAGTTCAAGTCACCAAACCAGAACACTACACTGCAGAAAAAACAAACCCACGGTGAGCCCAATTACAGTTCAGTAAATCACTGGTATTAGAATAAACACTAATAATAACACTCCTACAGAAAGTGGTGGAGGTTCTTCATCACTGTGTTCATCATTAGAACATCTCCAAAGTTCTCCTCTCTCATGGAGTCTAGTGTTATTTAGAGTTCTCCTCAGATCAACACCTGGTTTGGTGGTAAATCAGGGCTTAATGATGGTAAATCAGGTGAGCTGCTGCTGCTGCTGCTGATGGAGTTGAACACATCCTCCACGCTGTGCTGTCTGGACTGGGGGGCGTCCAGGAGAACCCTGGAGGAACCGAGCTCTGTTCCTCAGTCTAGCTCACAATATCTCACCTACTCTGCACTTTTTTTGCACTTCCAAAAATCACTGGTGGATTTAAGTCCTGGTGTTCAGTGATATCATCGTTCACCGGCTTTTTTAATTGACAAGCTGTTGAAAGCGCATCAGTGTGCTTGTACTGACACGGCTCGTCTAGTTAGAAAGAGAATCGTCAAAGTCATGAAGAATTCCGCATGGAAGAATAAACACATGTTTAGGGTAAAGTGTCTCCATTTGGCCCCGAAGCAGCTCCGCCTGCCTTCCCTGAGGACTTCATGCTAATGGACAATTAGTCGCAAGCTGCAAGGAGGGCAGTTGGACAGTGAATAGCAGTGGAGAGAGAGAGAGAGAAAGAGAGAGAGAGAGCACTTCATGCTGCGGTTGATTCTGTTTTGGGTTACTGTGTGGGATTTCAGTACTCTTACTCTAACCTTCATGCAGATGGTCTGTGTTTGGCTGAGCGGACGTTTGGAATGATTAAACCAGCTTATTTTAAACCTCTGGATCATGTTTTCATCAGCAGGGTGTATCTTGTTATGGCTTTGCAGGAACAGGGTTTGGTGACCCTATCTTGGTTCATCGTTGAGCTGTTGGACTGTAAGGGCAGGGATATGAATGGATATGGATGAGTGTAAATATGGATGGGTATGGAATGGTATAGATGGGTATGGGTGGGTATGGGTATGAATGGATGTGGATGGGTATGGAATGGTATAGATGGGTATGGGTGGGTATGGGTATGAATGGATGTGGATGGGTATGGGTATGGTTGGTTAAGGACTTGGATTGGTTGGTATGGATGGGTATGGATATGAATATAGGAATGGATGATATGGGCAGGAGGGTATGGATGTGTATGGAATGGTGTGGATGGGTATAGGTATGGGTGTGGATGGTTCGTATTAGCATGCGTAATGGGTATGGGTACAGATGGGTAACTTGGTTAACATGGACCTTGCTTTTTATCTATGACTCTTTGTATTGCTGTAATTGCTGTAAACGTTGGCTCTGCCTACAGATGACTGCCATTGTTTTCCTATGAAGAGAGCAGTGCTGCTTAACCGAGGATTAGGTGCTGTGCATTGCCGTACTGCTGCACTTGCAGTTCGGTCAAGCTCAGCTTTGACTCTGTTTGCCACGACCTTTCAACCACTGTGCGAACATCGTGATGAAGCACTGGCTTCAGTCTCCCAGGATCAAAGCGCAAAGCACAAAACACTCATCATCTGCAGGCAGACCCGTCATCCTGCTCCACCCCCCTATCCCGCCCACTCCCAGATACCCACTCGTGGTCCAGCACACCCACGGCGGCTCCGCCCTCAAACTGCTGCTGCTGCAGGATGCTCTCGAAGTCCTCGACACGCTGTTCCAGGTTCCGCATGTGGGCCGGCAGGTGGCAGTTCAGAAAACACACAGGGTGACCGAACACCATCATCCGCGCACTCACACCCCCCTTATTCCCCTGAGAGAGCGAGAGAGAGAGAGAGAGAGAGAGAGAGAGAGAGAGAGAGAGATACAGTAATACAGACAGTGTGAGTGAGAAAGGAGCTCTAATAGTGTGAGAGGTTAGAGTCTAATGGCTTGATTTGAATAATACAGGAGCTGTTGTGGTGGCAGGAGTGATGTGGCAGCACTAATGCAGCAAAACAGGAAGGAAAACAAATACACTCCCTGGGGCATGCCAGCCCAACACTGCCGATGCCGGTCATGCTCAGCTGAGCCGGACTGCCTTTTCGTTTCCTAAACAAAACATGTTTGATTATTTTAAATGAATAATTCTTTTTGTGTTGTTCTGCTGGTAATTATGGACCAATTCTATTGATGAAATGAAATTTAAAAGGAAAGACATGATGGGAACACATACAACATACTCATATTATTATTATTATTATTATTATTATTTACCCAGTTTCCTCCTCTGACGCATGCCGCCTCTTTTCAAATTGCCACCGATGCAAACGGCACCAGACAACCAACATGCTCGAAGGAAAGCTCCAGGTACCCAGCTCTGACCCTAAGGCTAACAGACGCCTGTGCCGCCCAGCATCACACTAAAGTGATATATAAGGAGAGAGAGAGAGCGAGAGACACTTACCCACCCAGAGAGAGCAAGGCCAGTTGTGCTCTCTCTGGCTCCGTCTGCTGATGGCAGGCTGCCTGATATTAGTTAAAAATTCTGCACTTTTTTGTGGATGAATAGAAACATAAACCATGTACACTAGTGCATCTTTAAATATTTGAATATTGTGAAGAGTTTTATTTTTGTGCAGAATTTAATTTATATTAATGACATGCATTTAAGTCTTTTTTTGTTTTCATGTTGATACTGTCTAAATACTAATTTACACTAATAATTCTAATAATTTAAATATTGTAATAGTTTGAGATACTTGATACTTTCTATAAGCCTGATATAATACTGATTTTAAAAAGCTTGAAATATCTCACTTTATGGGTATTGAATATAAAATATTACAGTTGAACTTTTTCAATTTAAGTATAATTTATTTTATTTTATTTAGAATTTATAATATACTTATTTTTTATAATATATATAAATCTATATATGGATTTATATACCTAAATATATATATATATATATGCTTGTTTTTATTATTTATTTATTTTTGCACTAGTATATGTAATAATAATTCCCTATGTATTGGATTATATGTGTATCTACTGTATATGTAAGTACTTTTCCATAGTATTAATGTGCCATATGTATTATATGTCACACAGCAAAAACTTGTATCTCCAAAGTGGAAACTTAACAGGAGGAAAAAAAACTTCTTAACTTTCAATGGAAGTTGATGTAAAAAGAGTTTTGTCATTTTGGAGCATTTCTATTGGTCCATTCATCATGACTACATAAAAAACAGCATAAGGGGAGAATTAGTATCTATAAGTATCTATGTAAGTATCTATATGTAATACTATTATGTCCCATATGTATAGAATGTGAAAACCTATATACATTAACCTAATTAATAATGACAGAATTAATATATATATATATATATATATATATATATATATAACAACAAACAGCTGAAGGATGGTGTCTGAGCTAATAATGCAGTTATTACATTACAATTACAGTAATGCAGATTCTAACTGTAAGTCCCCTGTGGGAATTCAGCTGATCCAGAATCAGCACAGTGTGTCACTGTAGTTGACAGTCGCTGCTTCTCCAGCACCTTCTGCAGCACTGCAGTGTGGAGGAGTTACATGCTAAAGAGTGTATGCAAAGCCAGGCTCGCTCAGGCAAATAATGCCGATCACAGAGCTAAGATGCTTTCCCAACACCGCCTGCCTCTGTGTTGGAGGAGCAGGAGGAGGTGAGAGGAACAGGAAGGGTAGGAGAATGTGTTTTTCTGTGTTTTGCCAATCTGTGCAGCAAAAATCCTCCTCGCCCAGCTGATGTGTATGTGGTATTAGTGGAGACCAAATGTTCACACTCTAATGCATTAGGGAGGCAAGAGCACTGCTGGAGTGTGTGTATGAGTGTGTGAGTGTGTGTGTGTAGTTAGAGCTGCTGTATCTCACTGCACTCAGCTCAAAGGAGACTGCAGTACAACCCTAGAGCCATGGTGACACCAGTAAACAGGGTATGTTGCACACACACACACACAATTTTATTTTTTATTTTTTATTTAATTTATATATATATATATATATATATATATATATATATATATATATATATATATATATATATATATATAAATTAAATAAAAAATAAAAAATAAAATTGTGTGTGTGTATATATATATATATATATATATATATATATATATATATATATGCACAGATTTGTATTTATATATTTTTTTATGTAAGTTATTGTATTGTATTGTATGTCCCATGTCTTGTCTTTGTCCTTGCACTATTGTATCATGTCCTTTCTATTCTGCACTGGAGTGTTTGGTTGTACTGTAGAAGCCTGTATAAGTATAATGACAGTAAAGTTAAAAAAAAAAAAAAAAAAAAAAAAAAAATATATATATATATATATATATATATATATATATATATATATATATATATATATATATATATATGTGTGTGTGTGTGTGTGTGTGTAATGTGTATTATATATTGATATTATATTTATATTTATTTATTCATATTTTTTTATTTCTCAATTTTTTTCATACTTTCTGTTTTTACCAGGTGTCCTGTACATAAAGACAAAGATAATGGACCAGTAGAAATGATCATATGATGTTAAGTTTTACATTACCATCCATTAAAATCTAAATGTTAATCTAAAAAAATGTTTTGGTCTGCCTGTAACTTTTTGGATATACATGGTTTTGTTTTAATAGTGACAGTATGTAAAAATTACTGCAATTTAGGTTCATTGTGTTGCGCAGGATAGTCACCCAGCCCAGGAATCAAACCCCAGTCTTCCACATGGTGTGGCAGCTCACTGATACTATTGTTATCCACTGCACCACACCAACACACATGTTATGACCAGCAATGAAGCACAGCCAGACACCAACTTCTGGCAGCATTCCTGAGGAATCTTAGCCCATTCCTCATGGACAGTGGCCTCCAGTTTACTGATATTCTTGGGTTTGCTGCTGCAACCGCCTTCTTCAAAACCCACCCAAAAGTTTTTAATGGGGTTCAAGTCAGGCGACCATGACGACCACTCCAGAACCTTCCAGGACTTCTGAAACCAAACCTTGGTGAACTTTTAAGGTATGCTTGGGCTCACTGTCCTGTTGGAAAGTCGCCCAATGACGCCCAAGCTTCAGCGTCCTCATAGAAGGCAGGAGGTTTTCTCTGATGATTTCCTGATACTTGATTAAATACATCTTGCCCTCCACATGCTGCAGGTTTCCAGTGCCAGAGAAAGCAAAGCAGCCCCAGAGTATCACAGAGCCACCGCCATGCTTCACTGTAGGCAGGGTGTTCTTTTCAGGGGATGCTTCAGTCTTCCTCCTCCAGACATACCACTGATCCATAGGCCTGAAACTGTCTAGTTTTGTTGCATTGCTCCACAGACACACATCACCTGCTATGCTTACATCCATTAACCAAGCATCAAGTTTATCCAGCTTGGAGTTAGAAAATATGCCTAAAAATGATAATATGGGCAAAATACTCACTTGCACAACCTTGTATCTTCAAAACAGCAACTTTTCAGAAGCACTCTGAAAGTAATTTCGAAGCATTTTTATTGGTCCATTTAAAAAAAACACTTTAAAATATCAGGACCCTTGTTTAGGTTAGCTTAAATAGACAACACACACACACACACACACACACACACATACACACACCCTAACCTAATCTGTCCCTCTGTGTCTTTGACTCTCATTTCTCATCTGATCATCAAAGATGCCCCTAAACCGAGCTGCCGCTGCCTGACGCACGTCTCTGATGTTAAACATCAGAAGTGACTGTTGAAGGCCCCGGTGCGGCGGAGGCGTAACGATCCCCCCGGCCCCCCGCCAAGCAGTCTGCTGCTGACTCACCCAGTATCCGCCGAGACCCGTGCGAGTGCTCTGGGTTTGGACCCCACGCAGGAAAGGCAGGTGGCAGAACTTGGAGAACACCAGAAGCAGAACCCCCTGCATCCTCTGGGACGCCACCTAGAGTGTCAGAGTAAGAACTGCAGTTAGACACTATTGGTCCTGTCTGCCTATTGGTTTACAGCCTTCTCCTCCAATCACTGTCAAGACTCCTTCAACCTCCTAAGTCACACTTTAGCTTCTAGATCTTATATTTTAAATAATCCAGCTGGTCAAGATCTCCAAACGCTGGGTGATATTGATCAAATTCAACATCATAAACTATATGGACAAAAGTATTGGGACACTTGCATATTACACCTACAGCAGCTTTTATGACACTCCATTCTAAATCCATAGGTGTTAAAATATGCTGGTCCCCCTTTCCAGCTCTAACAGCTTCCACTCTTCTGAGAAGGCTTTCTTCTAGATGTTGGAGTATGTCTGTGGGAAGCTTTGCCTGTTCGTCCAGAAAAAGCTTCTGTGAGGTCAGACACTGATGTTGGATGAGAGGGCCTGGCTGGAGATCTTCGTTCTAGTTCATCCCGAAGGTGTCTGATGGGGTTCTGTGTAGGCCAGTCAAGTTCTTCCACACCAAACTCACCCAACCAGGCACTTGCTTTGTGCACTGGGGCACAGTCGGTCATGCTGGAGCAGAAAAGAGCTTCCCCAAACTGATTCCACAGAGTTGAAAGTAATCAGCTGTCCAGAATGTCTCCAGAAGGTCTGCTGAAGCATTAAGATTCCCGTCACTGGAACTAAGGGGCCTGTAGGGCAACCCCTGATAAACACCCTCATAGCATTATCCCCCCTCCACCAAACTTTACAGCTAGCACAGTGCAGTCAGGCAGGTAACTAACGTTCTCCTGGCCTCGCCAATGCCAGACTCGTCCATCAGACTGCATCAGACAGAGAAGCGTGTACATCACTCCACAGAACACAGGTCCACTGCTCCAGAGTCCAGTGAGGTGCGCTTCACACCACTCCACCTAACGCTAAGCATTGTTCTTAGTGACGTAAGGCTTGCATGCAGCTGCTTGGCCATGAAAATCCATGCCATGAAGCTCCTGGTGCACAGTTTCTGTACTGATGTTAATTAATGCCAGAGCAGGTCTGGAGCTCTGCAGTTTCTGAGTCAGTTGGAGGCTTTTCTGCACTCTGCTCTGAGCTCAGCACTCGGCCCTGACCCCGCTCTGTAACTTTACGTGGTCTGACAGACACTCTGTGGCTGAGCTGCTCTCTGTGAGCTGTTCCTCCTAAACTCTTCCACTGTTCAACAATAACACCACTCACAGCTGATGGAGGGAGGAGTGAGGAGGGAGGAGGGAGGAGATTTCACCAGCTGACTTGTTGCTGTTGGTGCAGCGGTGTCTCCTATTACATACAGAACCACGCTGGAGTTCAGTGAGCTCTTCAGAACCTCCCGTTCTTTCACTGATGTGTGGAGGAAAGACAGACTGCAGGACTAGAGGCTGGAGTTTATACATCTGTGGCTGAATGGGACTGAATCAGACACCTGAATTCAGTGATTATGAGGTGTCCCAATACTTTTGATGGTTTAAGATTATATTTAAGCATATTTCAGTAAATTAGCATTAATAAGGTTAATGAGTCTATGCCTTCTTTTAAATCTGTGTTTGAGCAGAAGCTATTACAGAAGACAGACCCTCTAAAGTATCTATCCAACACAATAAGGAACACTGCAAAGCTGTGACAATGGAATTAACTCCATTCCAGCTCAAGCTGAATTCTACCTCACCGCACTGACCAGAACATATCCGAAGCGACTAAGAGTGTCCATGCACAGCTCACTCCACTGGTCTGTAAAGAGAACGTCCTTCAGCCTCTTATTGATCATGGAGTTCACCTCCTGAAACCTGTGGAGGGACAAGAGAACAGATAAGACTGGAGAGACAACAGGGTTTAAAAAAGATCAAGAGCAGACAGCAATGCCCCGGAGAGCTCCTCTGCCCTGGAGACTTCCAACAAGTGCACCTGCTCCAGCCAATTAACATCTTTAGGAGCTCCCTTAAAACTCGAGGTGTCTCCACATGGATCCCACGCCTCCAGGAGCAGGTTTGGACATGCCTGCTGTAGAGCAGTAGGACAGTTAAGAGGAAACAGTGACGCATCTCACCCAACGATAAACATGTCAACACTCCCGTCACCGACTCGAGGGCCGAACAGGCCACCGATGTCATCAGGGGGCATCGCCGAGCCCACGTTCCATGTGACAATATACACCCTAAGAATGAAAGAACCATGTCATGAACAGGCATCATTAAGTACACCAAATGGACAAAAGTATTGGGACACCTGCTCATTAGGAGTTAATCCTACTTTGGTTGGAGTAAGAAGGTTTTCCACTACATTTTGGAGGAGAAGCATTGCTGTGAGGAGTTGATTGCATTCAGCGACAAGAGCGTTAGTGAGGTCAGGATGTTGAATGATGATCACCACCCCACCTCACCTCATCATCCCCCTACTTATCCCAAAAGTATTGGATGGAGCACCACCACCATCATTCCAGACTTCCACTGCTCCACAGCTTTGTGGACCCCCCGTTCTAATAAATGCATTCAGCTGCACCCATTGCTGACAAAGATGTGCAAATGCACACATACACACAGCTTGCCAATAGAATAGGACTTTCTGGAGCAGAAAAGCATGAACCTGTTGGCAGCATGTCTAATGCCAGGCGTGGGCTAGAGGGGTACAGCTAAATCCCCCCAGCACAGAGATGTGGAGAATGGAGACTGTGCTCTCTGGAATGATGGATGGTGCTCCATCCATCCCTTTGTCCATATAGTGTATGAGGTCCCAGCATGGCGCTCCTCTAGCTGTTGGCTTGCTTGTATTTACGTTCCTGAGGGTGAGGTACAGTATGACATGGCCTAAAGTAGAAAGGCTGTGCCGAGGAACCCTGAAGAACACCTGTGATCAGTAGATTCTCGTAACACGTCCAGCGCGCTCAGGGACATGGCACAGGGACGAGCAGATGCATGATCACAGTAAATACCATCAGGGCTCTTCGTCACACGCCTGGCAAAGGAGACCACGATGACGGAGTGCAGAATGCTGTGTGAGATCTGGAGCTGCCAAGGTGGCCACAGAGCTCTGAGCCCGTTCTGTTGCTCATACACACACACACACACACACACACACACAGTGGAGATATGCAAAGCTGATGTGTGAAATCAGACAGTCTCCGCTCTAATCGCTTTGTCCTCCGCTGAGACGTGCACCCCAGAGACGCCACATCCCAAAACAGCACAGCCTAGCGCTCGCAGGCTCCATTTAGAGAGCGGGTTAGCACATTCCTGTCAGATCCAAACCAGATTTGTGGCTTTGGAACCTGATCTGATTTGTGTTTGGACACAGCTATAACCTGCTGGTTCATCTTCAAAGAAAAATATCTGCATATGTTCCTGATACCTTTACTAAAATAAAATGGTATACACTTATAGGCATTATTTATAAGCATCTATTTAGCAGTTAGACAGATTGGACAGATTGTGTATCGCTATCTGTACTTGGTTCGTATTTTCTGCTCCTGGGCTCCCCCTTCAGGTGGGGAGTGTTCCCCACTATTCACTTTCACTCCACTGCAGTAAATACAAATCACGCTTTGAGCACCCCCTCATGGACAGCTAGATGTACACATGCATTTCTGGGCAAGCTGAGAGCTCCAGATGCAGCTTGATCTGAAGGTGGAGCAGCATGTGGGCTGAGGCAGTAGAGTAACACTACAGGATTTTACACTAATATGACTCTATGGGTTATGCAGCGTTACACAGCAGCAGTTCTGGAGAGAGGTTCTCCTCCTGCAGCTCCACCACCAAAGCTCCATAGTGCAGTAGCAGCAGCAGCGCTCTGGCCCGGAGTGGGAATGACAGAGACGCCGTTCTCCCTGTTCCAGTAAGTTGAGCATCAGCATGATCCTAAAGCTGTTGAAGATGTTAGTATTTTTTTTTACTGATATACAAAAATATACACTATATGTGAGTGAGTTCACCCTTTACTGACACAGGCCTTTAGTTGTGCATGCAAAGCTTATTTAATCACTATAGAAAAGCATTGCCGATATAACAGGACGCTCTAGAGGAGCCACACACAAGTCTAAAGTCACCATGCCCAATGCCATCCAGTAGATAGAGGCCTATGACGCCCCGCAGCACTGAGCTGTGGAGCAGTGGAGCTGACCTCTTTACAGTGATGGAGCTCCAGCCAATACCTCTGGGACAGGTTTGAGTGACATTTTTGATCTGTAAGTAATCATCCATTATTAGTACCTCACTAAATCTTTTATGGCCGAATGCCCTCAAATCCTCACAGCAATGATTTTCCCAATTCTAGTGTAAGGCCTTTGTAGAAGAGTAGAGGCTGTTTCTGCAGCAAAGGGACAACAACCTCACTTTATTACCCTTGATTTCAGAAGCAACTGTGGAGGAGCAGGTGTCCACAAACTTATATATATAAAGTAATTCCATATATGACTAATATTAAATATATTTTAAATATTACATATTATTTATATATGAAATCTATATAGTGTCATATGTCAGATCTGTTCTGTTGCATGTGGATTATTATGTTATTGTAGAACAAAGAAGGGGTTCATCATCATTTGTATGGACCCAGAACATACTGATGTAAAAGACAAGACACAACTTAAAATGATTGCTATGGCAACACCCTCGGAGAGCGTCAGGAACGCTGTAAATATTTATGAGCTGTAAAAAAAGAGACTCACCTAAAACCATCGTCCTCGCTGGCTGGCTTCTTGAGCGGAAGCTTGTGCTCGGTGCTGCCGGGGCTGCTCACACTCGGTTCTGCGCTCTGGCTGGGCAGGAGAACAGGGCTGGACTGGGCGGTGGGATTTGGGATTGGGTTTGGGTTGGATTTAGGGGTAAGGCTGGGGGTTGTGTTTGGGGAGTGTTGGGTAACCCGACTGGGCTGTGCAGGAGGGTTAGGGAACGTGATGGAGCTGGGGAGGCAGTTTGGGATCAGCTGGGTGTTCGGTGAGCTTTGGGGGCTGAGGTGTGGCAGGGGCGGCTCTGTAGGAGAATGGGGCAGGGGGGAAGGAATGGTTGTGACTGGAGTTAGGGGTAAGATTGCTGGAGGGTCCACAGTTCTGGTGGGTTTTACACTAGGCCTGGGCCGGCTGATGCTGACAGAACCGGAGACGAACGCCTTGGACGCTGAACTTCCTCGCTCCTGTGGGGACGTATTGTGCGGCTGAGTGGTGCAAAGAGCTGGAGGGTTTCCACCCTTCTCCATTGGGGAGGTCAAGCAAGGCAGACTGGACACTGGGGACGGGTGGAGTCCTACTGCCTCTGTGGTTCTCTCCAGGAACGAACAGCTTTGGCTGGACTGCACTGGATCCATCAACCTTCACAGAGAGGAAAACTGGTAGATCAGGACAGGACAGGACAATACTGAATGGAGATGATATGAAGAACAGTCATATTTACTGTAATGCCCTCAGGTGGACTCAGTCTTTTAATCCTTCTGCTATCAAGCTAGTAAATGCTGCTAATAGCCTTTTTGCTAGTGCGGACCCTCACCGTGAGGTGGAACAGGAGGCCGGACTTGGAAGTGTTTTGATTAGGAGTCTGGGTCGGCTTTTCTGTGGTCTGTTAGAGTGGTGGTGGGGTGGAGGTGGGTGCAAAGTTTGGAAAATGAGGATAGACTGTGAGGTGTGGGTATTTAAAGGGGTTAAAGACCTGGAGAAGGAGGGGTTGAGTTCAATTCTTAATTTCCATTTAAAATGACTGGTACAGCTGCTCATTGTTTCCCTGCACTGAACTTTCAGTGACCTTTCACTGACCTATGTATGTTAATCTGTTATCTCAGACATGTAAGTATTTTGTGTGTGTATATATATATATATATATATATATATATATATACTAATTAGTGGTGTCAACCTATTCAAAACAATTGTGTTAACGTTCTGATTTTTTCAGCTAGGGGGGGCTAATATGCCTAATAAATAATAATAATAAAAACATTCGTATAATATCTCAGTGTAGTTTAGAGAGCTTTGGCCTCGAACACGACAAAGCTTTAATAGAGAAAAAGCTTCACCAACTTTCTAAGAGAACATTGGATGATCAGCCACTGGACTACATTAAGCTAACAGCTAGGAGAGGAGCAGCTGTGTGTGTGTGTGTGTGTGTGTGTGTGTAAGAGAATGAGAGTTAATTATGAGATTTAATCCATATTCCAGCATAAATACAGTATAATCTACCCTCTGAGCTCAACAGTAGCGACGCTGTGTTTACATCACTAATAAAAGCACTAATGCCTCACTACCCTGTGAAGAGAGAGAGACCTATGGGAGGAAGTTGGGGCTAAACTTGGTAAGACGATTAAAAAATGAATTAATGCAATAAAGTTGGGATAAGCTGCATTAATTAAGTAGTCTGAATCTGAATTTTCCCTCTTCATATTTTTATTCTCGTATTTATTTATCTATTATATCCTCATCCTCTTGTTTCATGTGACCGGCCAGTCATGTGACTATATATATTATCTATATATAAACTTTGATTTGATTGGATTTGATCAGGTCACTCTGGATCAGCACTTCAGACAAACAGTAAGCCCAGCTGTGAACGTTCACCTGTGTTTACATATGACTTACATTAAACTCCTTTATTCCAATAAACTGAGGGTTATAACTGAGCCCTGCTGTATTACAGCGTTAGTGAATCAAATCATGATGTAAAATGAATCACAAGAGCAAGGAGATGCTGCTCGACCCCACACCTTCCTCTCTAAACCCCGCTCACCAGGAGGACTGTACATATAGAGGACTGTACATCAGGAGGACTGCACATCAGGAGGACTGTACATATAGAGGACTGTACATCAGGAGGACTGTACATATAGAGGACTGCACATCAGGAGGACTGTACATATAGAGGACTGTACATCAGGAGGACTGTACATATAGAGGACTGTACATATAGAGGACTGTACATCAGGAGGACTGTACATATAGAGGACTGTACATATAGAGGACTGTACATCAGGAGGACTGTACATATAGAGGACTGTACATATAGAGGACTGTACATATAGAGGACTGTACATCAGGAGGACTGTACATATAGAGGACTGTACATATAGAGGACTGTACATCAGGAGGACTGTACATATAGAGGACTGTACATCAGGAGGACTGTACATATAGAGGACTGCACATCAGGAGGACTGTACATATAGAGGACTGTACATATAGAGGACTGTACATCAGGAGGACTGTACATTTTGAGGACTGTACACATAGAGGACTGTACATCAGGAAGACTGTGAATCATGAGGACTGTACATTTTGAGGACTGTACACATAGAGGACTGTACATCAGGAAGACTGTGAATCATGAGGACTGTACATTTTGAGGACTGTACATCAGGAGGACTGTATATCAAGAGGACTGTACATATAGAGAACTGTACATCAGGAGGACTGTACATATAGAGAACTGTACATCAGGAGGACTGTACATATAGAGGACTTTACATATAGAGGACTGTACATCAGGAGGACTGTACATCAGGAGGAATGTACATCAGGAGGACTGTACATATAGAGGACTGTACATCAGGAGGACTGTGAATCATGAGGACTGTACACATAGAGGACTGTACATATAGAGGACTGTACACATAGAGGACTGTACATCAGGAGGACTGTGAATCATGAGGACTGTGAATCATGAGGACTGTACATCAGGAGGACTGTGAATCATGAGGACTGTACATTTTGAGGACTGTACATCAGGAGGACTGTACATCAGGAGGACTGTATATCAGGATGCTGATGGAACACTGCTGTCTTCTGCCATGTCAGTTCTGCTAAAGCTGATATCGTACAAATCATTAACTATTGTATTAATTAGTATGCCCTTCACACCCAACCCCCTTTCCCCTCCCCCTCACACATGGAGACTGTTGCTGTCTGCAGGAGAGTGCTTCTATGGGTGTATGTGTGTGTGTGATAGGGATTGGCCCACATCCAGGTCTATTCTGTGGTCTGCATGTGAAGCCTGACCCCCTGATAGAGTGGTGGTCTGAAGAAGAGGGAGGAGACGGGGTGGAGGTGGGAGCAAAGTTTGGAACGAGGATAGACTGTGAGGTGTGGGTATTTAAAAGGGGACGACTGTACAGACGCTGTACAGGACGGGCCTTATTCACGTAATTTCAGTTATTTGCTTGAGGACTGTACATCAGGACGACTGTGCATCAGGGGGGTTAACATCCTGGGCTGCCCGTGTGTGTCCGTGCACAGTTTCAAGGAGAGAAGTGTCCAGACTGAGACTGAAAGTGAGGCAGGTAAGCGCTGCATGTGTAGAGGAGGAAGGTGAGGTGAATTAGTATGCCCTTCACACCCCTCCCCCCTCACACACGGAGACTGTTGCTGTCTGCAGGAGTGTGCGTCTATGGGTGTATGTGTGTGATGGGGTTTGGCCCACATCCAGCCCTCTTCGTCCCCACCGTGAGTGTCCGTCCCCTGTCTCTGTCCTGGCCGGGACGTCACTGCTGACATCAGCAGCCTTTCAGAACAGGATCAACTTCCTCCCCTGCAGATGACAGACGCTCGCTCGCTGCCGGACACTCCCTCCGCTGTCCTGCTCCACTTTCATGTTGCCTGGCAACAACTTTTCCGTGGTCCAACAACTCCTGCCGGAATTGTCGGCCGGCTGACGATCCCACACGTTTCCTTCTAACGTTCCTCGACTAACGGCGTATCGTTAGTGCTGATTGGCTGATGCTCAGCTGAGATATGAGATGCAGATCGGAGGTCACCGTTATAATTACAATGCATCCTAGTCCTAAATTAGACGCAGTCGTAGCATTAGACCTGCACTGGTACCGTCTGCTAGAGCAGGAAGAGTGCACATGGATATGCTACATTATATGTCCACATGTTTGTGGACACCCCTTCTAATGAATGCATTCAGCTACTTCACGTTGCACCCTTTGCTAATACAGATGTGCAAATGCACACAATAGAATAGGACTCTCTGGAGCAGATCAACATGAGTCTATTGGCACCATGCTGCCTAATAATGCCAGGCGTGGGCTAGAGGGGTATAATAAAGCCCACCAGCATTGAGGAGCTGTGGAGCAGTGGAAGAGCTGTGTTCTCTGGAATGATGGTGGTGGAGCTCCATCCAGTACTTTTGGGATGAGGTTAGGAACTCCTGTAATACCACTACTTCCAGAAGAAACCGGATGAGCAGGTGTCCCAATACTTTTGTCCATATAATGCATCTTTATATAGTTATATAGTGATCAACCTAATCTTGTGTAGGTTCCCCTCGTGCCGCCAAAACAGCTCTGACCCATCAAGGCATGGACTCCACAAGACCTCTGAAGGTGTCCTGCTGTGGTCTCTGACAGCAAGTCTAACGTTAGCAGCAGATCCTGTAAGTCCTGTAAGTTGAGAGGTGGACGGGGCCTCCATGAGCATCAGTAAGCCTTCGGTGCCTATGACCCTATCGCCGGTTCACCGGTTGTACTTTCTTGCAGCACTTTAGGTAGGTACTGACCACTGCATACCGGGAACACCCCACAAGACCTGATGCCTGATGTTCTGGAGATGTTCTGACCCAGTTGTCTATCTAGAACATCACAGTTCGGTTCTTGTCAAAGTGTCTCAGATTCTTACGCTCGTCACTTTTTCCTCCTTCATCACCTTTAAGAACCGCCTGTTCACTCGCTGCCTAATATGTAGATCCACTCCTTAACAGGAGCCACTGGGACCAGATCATCAATGCTATTTAATGTTATGTTATGGTTTTAATGTTATGGCTGTAATGAGAAATTCAGCTACTTTATGGTGCACACACACACACACACACACACACATTCTATGATCTCAGTAGAAAAGCATTGACCAACAGATGCTCTGGAGCAGCTGCTCATGATCCTAAGATCACCATGCCCAATTCTGAGCATGGGCTAGAGGGGTGTAAAGCCCCCCAGCATTGAGCTGTGGAGCTCAACTGTGTTCTCTGGAATGATGATGGAGCTCCATCAACACTTCTGGAATGGGTTGGTGTGGCAGAGCTACCATAATTACCTGACATCAGTAGGCCTACCTAACCTCACTAAAACACTCTGGACCAGTGCTTCCAAACCCTGGTCCTAAACCCCCACCCCCACCCCCCATCCCACCAGCCCAGCACTTTTAGTAGATTTTAGGCCTTGTTAATGTGCAGGGCAGGAGATCCACCAGGTCCAAGGTTTGGAACCACTGCTTTCAAGCTTAGGGTCCTCTGCAGCTGCTCCATTGGCAAAGCTCTATCCTTATAAATGATACCAGCTGTCACACACACGTCCAGAAGTAGGCCCATCACAAGTTCTCCAGTGCACTGATGTTGGCCGATTAGCTCTGACAGTCCAACTCATCCCAAAGGTACCAGACGGAGCTTCATCACTCTAGAGAAACCCACAACCCAGATCTGGGATTATACCCCACTAGACCAGTACTTCTCAACCCTGCACATTTAGGTAGTTTCCTACCTTCCTACCACTCAGGAAGGGCATGTTAATGAGCAGGGGTCCTCCAGGACCAGGGTAGGGAACCACTGCTCTAGACCACGCTTGGCATTGGGCATTATACAAGCTATTTGATGGAGCTCCATCACTCCAGAGAACCCCACAGCCTAATGCTGGGGATGGGGGGGGTTTAGACCCCTCTTGGCCACCCTCAGCATTGGGTGTGGTGACCTAAGGGTCAAGTTTGGCTGTGTCCCAATTGCGTATTACACACTACTACTATATATAAAAGTATAGTCTGTATAACTAGGTGTACTACCACCGCTTCTGTGTCTTAGATATCTGAGTATACCCAACTTTGACCCTTCTCCTATCTCTACTACATACTTCCTACTCAAACACTAGTTAGGATTAGTAATCATCACGCAATTGGGACGCAGCCATTGCTCCTGGAAATGATACAAGCGTCACCGGGGGTCTGATCACACTCATTAAAAGCACAGTTTGTTGCTGTGAGGAGGATTTGATTGCAATTAGCCACAAGAGAGAGCATCAGTGAGGTCAGGGTCTGATTCTGGATGATTAGTTCACTCCAGAGAATCGGGCTGGGGGGTGTTTAGACCCCTCTAGGCCACATTCGGCATCAAGTGACCTTAGGGTCAAGTGTGGCTGCTCGGTTGGCAGGGCTGGCTTTGTCTTTGGAAATGATGCAAGCTGTGTGAGCATCATCAGGTAGCTGATGAGGTCACTAATTAGAAGGACAATTAGTTGCTTAATTAGAAACCCCTTTGATCACATTTGATGACTTTGTAAACTTGTGATGTACAGTGTCAATCAGCAGAGGTATTACTGTAAAAAACGTATAATAAAATAATGGTCCATAAATCTACTGATTCAGTCTTTTAACCCAGATATTTAAATGAAGAGACTCATTAGCATATTAAAATAAGGCACACGGCCGCTGCGTTACTAGGAAACCGGTCTTACCTTTCTGGCTCCGCAAGGTGAAAGGAAAGAGACCCAATCAGTCCATTCGCGACCTGCCGCGGAACCGAGCCCCTGCAGCCGAGCTAGCTCCTCGATCCGGACTCTTCCACCGCGTGAAGAAGCGAAACCGGTCTCATTGGGTCTGTCTCAGTAAACTTGCGGATCCGAGGAGTCCTCATTATCTCGCGCTGCAGTGCTGTGGAGGTGACAGGGACCGTCACGCGCTTTTCTAACGGAGCGCCGGCGTTGTTTTTTCCCCCACCTGTATTCCCACAAGCCCCGCCCCCCGCAGCTGTGATTGGCTGGAGGTACACCACATGCCGCTCTGTGATTGGATAGATAGTCGTGTGTGCCCGCGTGCCTGTATTTAAGAAATACGTTTGTGAGCGTATCGAAAATTTGGACAAAAGTATTGGGACACCCCCTGATTTAGTGGAGTTAGGCTGCTTTGGTTGGAGTAACTGTCTCTACTGTCCAGGGGATAAGGCTTTCTACTGGATTTTGGAGCAGAGCATTGCTGTGAGGATTTGATTGCATTCAGGATGGAGCACCACCACCACCAGGGCTTTATACCCCTCTACTAGCCCACGCCTGGCTTTATTAGGCAGGATGGAGCCAATAGGGTCATGTTTATTGATCTGCTCCAGAGAGTCCTATTCTATTGGCAGTACTTCTCTACAGGGACTAGACAAGCTGTGTGTGTGTGTGTGTGTGTGTGTGTGTGTGTGTGTGTGTGTGCATTTGCACATCTGTGTCAGCAATCAATTAAAGTAACTGAATGCATTCATTAGAAGGGGTGTCCGAAAACATTTGGCCATGTAATGTAATAATACATATTATTTTATGATATTATATTATTTATTTTTATTCAAATTAAAGTGAAACTAATATCACCTGTTAGTAACTGCTTTTAATTGGATATTCTGAAGTTTGCAGAGGCATCCCACGTTACCTGAGAGCATCGTACTAGCCAATCCTAGTGCAGGAGGCAGGATCCTAACCAGCCAATCGTTGACGACATGAGGCGGGACTTGTTGGAAAACGGGTGGGATAAAAACACATAACGCGAAACAACGTCATTAAAATACAGCTACGAGATGTAGTCGTCACTGAAACGCACGAGCTACAAGCACTTCTCAAACATCACACACACACACACACACACACACACACACACAGGTCCGTATGAGGACAGTCAGTGGTTTATAGGGACTAATGGATAAATGTACTGTTTCAGGTGTACTTTAGTAAAGGTAATGGTTTGAGGGTTCTAGATAGCTCTATATTCCCTGATTGTTGCAAGCTGCCTTTGCTTGTGGTGGGTCATGGCTGTGGGGTCCCAGTTGGGTTGAGATTGTGGATTTTAGTTACACTACTGTCGTGGGCCACAATTAGGCTATAGGTGTGGGACCAGCAGGGCTACAGATGTGGGCCCCAGTTAGGCTACAGTACTCCAGTTAGGTTATTATTGTGGAGCCCAGGCTGCTTTTTTAGGCCCTAGTTAGACTACAGGTGTAGGCCCCAGTTAGGCTACCACTATGGGCGCCAGCTAGACTGCATTTCTGGACCCCAGCTTGATTACCACTCTGGAGCCCAGTTAGGCTACATTTGTAGACTCCAGTTGGGTTACCACTGTGGGCCCCAGTTAGGATAAAACAGTCATATGTAAAACAAACAAACAAAAAAAACACCCCCTGAAAGCCTTTCTCTTTAATAAACATACTTAAAAATCGTCTGCCTAGTGGAAACCAGTACAATTATAGGTTGGGCTACAGATGTGGGTCCAGCTTCAATTGTAGGACCCATGTTGGGCTACAGTTGTAGGACCCAGTTTCACTACAACATAGGCCCCATTTAGGCTACAGTAGTAGGGCCCAGTTAGGCTACAGTTGTAGGACCCAGTTTCACTACAATATAGGCTCCATTTGGGCTACAGTTATAGGCCCCAGCTGGTTAAAATTGTGGGCCCCAGTTAGGCTACAGTTGTAGGGCCCAGTTAGGCTACAGTTGTAGGACCCAGTTAGGCTACAGTTGTAGGCCCTATTTAGGCTACAGTTATAGGCCCCAGCTGGTTACAATTGTGGGCCCCAGTTAGGCTACAGTTGTAGGTCCAGCTTCAGTTGTAGGCCCCAGTTAGGCTACAGTTGTAGGACCCAGTTTCACTACAATATAGGCTCCATTTGGGCTACAGTTATAGGCCCCAGCTGGTTAAAATTGTGGGCCCCAGTTAGGCTACAGTTGTAGGGCCCAGTTAGGCTACAGTTGTAGGACCCAGTTAGGCTACAGTTGTAGAACCCAGTTAGGCTACAGTTGTAGGCCCTATTTAGGCTACAGTTGTAGGTCCAGCTACAATTGTAGGCCCCATTTAGGCTACAGTTGTAGGTCCAGCTTCAATTGTAGGCCCCAGTTAAGCTAAAGTCATAGGGCCCAGTTAGGCTACAGTTGTAGCCGCAGTTTTACTACAACATAGGCTCAATTTAGGCCCCAGTTAGGCTGCAATTCTGGGCCCCAGCTGGGTTACCAATGTAGTTGTGGGCCCCAGTGAGGATATAACACGAGTGATGTGTGACATATGAAAAAATCAGGACACCTCATGAAAACCTTCTTTAAATGTCTTTTTAAAACATATTTAAACATCTGGACATTTGATACATTTGCCACAGTACACACTGTGTTTGCTGTTCAGAATGAGAGTTTCTGACAGAGGAAAGGTCTGTGCATGTGGAGCATCAGAGAGACATCAGTGAGGACCACCTTATAAACAGAGGGTTTCAAGCAGTGTGAGAGACGTGTCAGTTTTGGGAATTCTGGGTAAAATGATTGTGACAAATGAAGAGTTTTATTTGGAGATACAGCTCTAACATACAGCGCACACCTCAACCCATTACAGCACTGAAACACACACACAGGGTTTAAACACTGGCTTAACGGGCGTACGAATTCTCTTACAGGACTGAAGGAGGCGTCTCTCTGTCCCTGAGGAAGCGTGTGCATGTGTGTGTGTGTGAGTGTGTGTATGCTGGCCTGCAGCTCTCCTGTAGCACTCCACCACTCCACCTCCTTTGGATCTCAGCTGCTTCACTGAAGACACACACAGGAAAGGTTTGGTGAGCTCTGGCCTCTTTCTGCTGTGAAACAAATGAGGACACTCCATTAGAACCTTTCTGAACATCTTTAAACATCTGGACGTTTGATCTTCATGTGAGCAACACTACTTATTACTCCTTCAAATGTGCAGAACATCAGCTGCAGATGATCAGAACATGGTTGGAGAGGATTATTCTGGAGTCTTATTTAAACCTCAGACGTTTAGTCTGGTCTGCTCTTGATTGATGGTTGAAGTGAGGGGTGAAGAAGATCACCATCATGACCAGATCCAGAGAGCTCTCAGAGGCCTTCAGAAAGAAGGGTGGAGATGCAGAGGAGTCTCAGATCAGCAGAACATTTAAAGATCAGCCGCTGTTCCACTGTCCACTAAATCATCTACAAGAGGAACAGCTGACCAACATGACCAGATCTGACCATCCTAGCAAGTCCAGCCCAACAGCAGAACCTCAGGATGAGTAAAGAAGCCTCCAACAGTCCTAAAATCTCATCATGGTAGATCTTATACCACAGCTGAAGTCAAAACAGAGCATATACGATGTGGCCAAAAGTATTGGGACACCTGCTCTTTCATTGTTTCTGCTGATATCAAGGGTATTAAAAAGAGCTGATCCTACTTTTGTTGGAGTGACTGTCTCTACTGTCCAGAGAAGAAGGCTTTCTAATATATTTTGGAGGAACATTGCTGTGAGGATTTGATTGCATGCAGAGACAAGAGCAATAGTGAGATCAGGATGTTGGATCATCACTCATAACTCTTAGATGGAGCTCCACCATCCATCATTCCAGAGAACGTTCTGGAGCGTTCCTCAACGCTGGAGGGCTTTATACCCCTCTAGCCCACACCTGGCATCAGGCAGCATGGAGTCAACAGGTTCATCTAGGTTTATCTGCTGTCTGTTGGCAATAGTTCTTTACAGGGACTAGACAACATGTGTGTCAGCAATGGGTGTAACTTTAAAGTAGCTGCATGCCTTTGTTAAAAGGGGTGTCCACAAACATTTGGACATATAGAGTAAGTTTAAATCTGTTAATAAAGACTATATATTTCCTCTTACTATATAAGTCCTCATGGGCTGACTTTATACAGCTAAACAGCAGCTTTCTGAAAATATCACTGCCACTGTTCCTGGATGTGACATATTCTCCTCCCTGATGATGTAGGGACCGGTTTTCCGCAGGCGTACGTAACGGTTCTGTGCTGAAAGGTGGATATTTTTAAACGTCAGATAAATATGGGGTAAACATCACTCTGAGTTCAGATCTAATCTCCTTAATAAGCACGGTGACTTTCAGCTTCCAGCACAGGCAGAAACAGCACCATAAAAAGCCATTCAAGCATACAAACACACACACACACACACACACACACACACATACACACACATACACACTCTCTCTGTGCTGAGTGAGATTAATACAGATGCAATCTCACCACTCAGCTGCGTTCCTTTTCTCTCTCTCACTCTCTCTCTCTCTCTCTCTCACACACACACACAGTGTAATCACCCTGTTCCCATGCACATAGCCTCCTGCACACATAGGCTTCACATTCAACTTAAAGGAATAATCCAGTGTGGTTCCAACCTGCCCTCAGTCTGCTCCTGTATCTGTATGATATGGTCAGTTAAAATGGACGATCATTTCAGTATACTCCCATAACTTTACAAATACACTGAAAACCTGCTGATTAGAGCTTCCTTATAACAGGATTCAATGGGCAGTTGCTGAATCCTGCAAATACGAGTTTGTAATGCGATGCAAATTTGAAACCACAGCTTTTAACAACAACAAAGGCAAGAAAAATACAATTATTAATAACAATAAGCTTAATTTTTAGAGCACTATTCATGCAGGTAGCAGCTCAAAGTGCTTTACACACAGTGAGAAAGTTCAGCAAGACACTACACATGTAAATCTGTGAAGCTCTTCAGTGTTATATGTGGTTGGAAACAATAGGCTGCACCCATAGTGGTCTGTATCACTATGTACCAATCAACCACAACATTAAAACCACCTGCTTAATATTGTGTACCCCCCTCGTGCCACTAAAACAGCTCTGGCCCATCAGAGCATGGACTCCACAAGACCCCTGAAGGTGTCCTGCTGTGGTATCTGGCACCAAGCCTAGAGTTAGCAGCAGATCCTTTAAGTCCTGTAAGTTGTGAGGTGTGACCTCCATGACCTTCTGTATCTTTTCCTGGAAAACATTTGGTAGGTACTGACCACTGCATACCAGGAACACCTCACAAGACCTGTCTGATGTTTTGGAGATGTTCTGACCCAGTTATTGTCTAGAACATCACAGTTTGGTTCTTGGTCTCAGTAGATCCACCCCCTGACAGATCATTAGTGTTATTCACTTCAACGTCACACACTTCCTCAAAGTGTGGGCAGATCTAAGGCAGGGAGGGTTCATGAAAAAAACTGCTGGACTATTCCTTTAAGGCAGGTTCACTGTGTGTGTATTAACTCACCTTTAGGACTGTGTGTGTGTGTGTTTGTGTGTTTGGTCGTTAGGGGGTTTTCTTTTTGGTCTTGACGAGGCCCTTCTCCACTAGGCAGCGGTAGAACTCCTGTATGTAGGTGTACACACACTTCCAATCTGGCTCTCGCATCCGCAGCAGGTCATCAACGTCCAGGAGAGGAGCGCAGTCAGCCAGTCTTCTGCACACACACATACACACACACACACACACATTTACACGTGAGCCAGTGTCCATGCATTCAGCCCAACAGGCCACATTCACACGCACACACACACACATACGCAGATCACAGTCATTGTATTGGATGCTGGTAGTATTTATACACAAGCACTGATGCTACTAGATCACAGTTCACACACACACACATACACACACACACACACCGTGTGTGTGCACTGGAGGCACATCACTAGACGCATACACATATATACACATGCCTGCGTCAGTGCCTGTACACACACACACACACACACAAAAATCAATACCCACCCCAACAGACAGCATTCACACACACACACACACACACACACACACCACACATACAAGTCAATACCCACCCCACCAAGCCACATTCACACACAATTATGGGTCACTGCCGCAGGGACTGAAAAAAGCAGAAAGCTAACTGTAGTGAGATACTGTAAATATGAGTACTGTATCCCAATCTAACTCAATTAAAAGAGCTGAAACTGTACTATAGTGAAAGTATGGTACTGTATCCCAATCTAACTTAATTAAAAGAGCTGAAACTGTACTATAGTGAAAGTATGGTACTGTATCCCAATCTAACTCAATTAAAGAGCTGAAACTGTACTATAGTGAAAGTATGGTACTGTATCCCAATCTAACTCAATTAAAGAGCTGAAACTGTACTATAGTGAAAGTATGGTACTGTATCCCAATCTAACTCAGTTAAAGAGCTGAAACTGTACTATAGTGAAAGTATGGTACTGTATCCCAATCTAACTCAGTTAAAGAGCTGAAACTGTACTATAGTGAAAGTATAGTACTGCATCCCAATCTAACTCAATTAAAGAGCTGAAACTGTACTATAGTGAAAGTATGGTACTGTATCTAACTCAATCTAACTCAATTAAAGAGCTGAAACTGTACTATAGTGAAAGTATGGTACTGTATCCCAATCTAACTCAATTAAAGAGCAGAAACTGTACTATAGTGAAAGTATGGTACTGTATCCCAATCTAACTCAATTACAGAGCTGAAACTGTACTATAGTGAAAGTACAGTACTGTATCCCAATCTAACTCAATTAAAAGAGCAGAAACTGTACTATAGTGAAAGTATGGTACTGTATCCCAATCTAACTTAATTAAAGAGCAGAAACTGTACTATAGTGAAAGTATGGTACTGTATCCCAATCTAACTCAATTAAAGAGCTGAAACTGTACTATAGTGAAAGTATGGTACTGTATCTAACTCAATCTAACTCAATTAAAGAGCAGAAACTGTACTATAGTGAAAGTATGGTACTGCATCCCAATCTAACTCAATTAAAGAGCAGAAACTGTACTATAGTGAAAG
The DNA here is from genome assembly GCF_030463535.1 of Salminus brasiliensis. NCBI lineage: Eukaryota > Metazoa > Chordata > Actinopteri > Characiformes > Bryconidae > Salminus > Salminus brasiliensis. The sequence continues at coordinate 34,728,704 of NC_132893.1, forward strand.
TATGGTACTGTATCTAACTCAATCTAACTCAATTAAAGAGCTGAAACTGTACTATAGTGAAAGTATGGTACTGTATCCCAATCTAACTCAATTACAGAGCTGAAACTGTACTATAGTGAAAGTACAGTACTGTATCCCAATCTAACTCAATTAAAAGAGCAGAAACTGTACTATAGTGGAAGTATGGTACTGTACCCCAATCTAACTCAATTAAAGAGCTGAAACTGTACTATAGTGAAAGTATGGTACTGTATCCCAATCTAACTCAATTAAAGAGCTGAAACTGTACTATAGTGAAAGTATGGTACTGTATCTCAATCTAACTCAATTAAAGAGCTGAAACTGTACTATAGTGAAAGTACAGTACTGTATCCCAATCTAACTCAATTAAAAGAGCAGAAACTGTACTATAGTGAAAGTATGGTACTGTATCCCAATCTAACTTAATTAAAGAGCAGAAACTGTACTATAGTGAAAGTATGGTACTGTATCCCAATCTAACTCAATTAAAGAGCTGAAACTGTACTATAGTGAAAGTATGGTACTGTATCCCAATCTAACTTAATTAAAGAGCAGAAACTGTACTATAGTGAAAGTATGGTACTGTATCCCAATCTAACTCAATTAAAGAGCTGAAACTGTACTATAGTGAAAGTATGGTACTGTATCTAACTCAATCTAACTCAATTAAAGAGCAGAAACTGTACTATAGTGAAAGTATGGTACTGCATCCCAATCTAACTCAATTAAAGAGCTGAAACTGTACTATAGTGAAAGTATGGTACTGTATCCCAATCTAACTCAATTACAGAGCTGAAACTGTACTATAGTGAAAGTACAGTACTGTATCCCAATCTAACTCAATTAAAAGAGCAGAAACTGTACTATAGTGGAAGTATGGTACTGTACCCCAATCTAACTCAATTAAAGAGCTGAAACTGTACTATAGTGAAAGTATGGTACTGTATCCCAATCTAACTCAATTAAAGAGCTGAAACTGTACTATAGTGAAAGTATGGTACTGTATCTCAATCTAACTCAATTAAAGAGCTGAAACTGTACTATAGTGAAAGTACAGTACTGTATCCCAATCTAACTCAATTAAAAGAGCAGAAACTGTACTATAGTGAAAGTATGGTACTGTATCCCAATCTAACTTAATTAAAGAGCAGAAACTGTACTATAGTGAAAGTATGGTACTGTATCCCAATCTAACTCAATTAAAGAGCTGAAACTGTACTATAGTGAAAGTATGGTACTGTATCTAACTCAATCTAACTCAATTAAAGAGCAGAAACTGTACTATAGTGAAAGTATGGTACTGTATCTAACTCAATCTAACTCAATTAAAGAGCTGAAACTGTACTATAGTGAAAGTATGGTACTGTATCCCAATCTAACTCAATTAAAGAGCAGAAACTGTACTATAGTGAAAGTATGGTACTGTATCCCAATCTAACTCAATTACAGAGCTGAAACTGTACTATAGTGAAAGTACAGTACTGTATCCCAATCTAACTCAATTAAAAGAGCAGAAACTGTACTATAGTGGAAGTATGGTACTGTACCCCAATCTAACTCAATTAAAGAGCTGAAACTGTACTATAGTGAAAGTATGGTACTGTATCCCAATCTAACTCAATTAAAGAGCTGAAACTGTACTATAGTGAAAGTATGGTACTGTATCTCAATCTAACTCAATTAAAGAGCTGAAACTGTACTATAGTGAAAGTACAGTACTGTATCCCAATCTAACTCAATTAAAAGAGCAGAAACTGTACTATAGTGAAAGTATGGTACTGTATCCCAATCTAACTTAATTAAAGAGCAGAAACTGTACTATAGTGAAAGTATGGTACTGTATCCCAATCTAACTCAATTAAAGAGCTGAAACTGTACTATAGTGAAAGTATGGTACTGTATCTAACTCAATCTAACTCAATTAAAGAGCAGAAACTGTACTATAGTGAAAGTATGGTACTGTATCTAACTCAATCTAACTCAATTAAAGAGCAGAAACTGTACTATAGTGAAAGTATGGTACTGTATCTAACTCAATCTAACTCAATTAAAGAGCTGAAACTGTACTATAGTGAAAGTATGGTACTGTATCCCAATCTAACTCAATTAAAGAGCAGAAACTGTACTATAGTGAAAGTATGGTACTGTATCTAACTCAATCTAACTCAATTAAAGAGCAGAAACTGTACTATAGTGAAAGTATGGTACTGTATCTAACTCAATCTAACTCAATTAAAGAGCTGAAACTGTACTATAGTGAAAGTATGGTACTGTATCCCAATCTAACTCAATTAAAGAGCAGAAACTGTACTATAGTGAAAGTATGGTACTGTATCCCAATCTAACTCAATTACAGAGCTGAAACTGTACTATAGTGAAAGTACAGTACTGTATCCCAATCTAACTCAATTAAAAGAGCAGAAACTGTACTATAGTGGAAGTATGGTACTGTACCCCAATCTAACTCAATTAAAGAGCTGAAACTGTACTATAGTGAAAGTATGGTACTGTATCCCAATCTAACTCAATTAAAGAGCTGAAACTGTACTATAGTGAAAGTATGGTACTGTATCTCAATCTAACTCAATTAAAGAGCTGAAACTGTACTATAGTGAAAGTATGGTACTGTATCCCAACAGGCCTATGTTTACCCACCCCAGAGGCCACATTTAGACATTATACTGGATGTTATGTGTACAGGTCTTACTCTGCAGTTTTAAAGGCCTTCTCAAAGTTTGCCCTGCGGTCGTATGGGTCCAGTGTGCAGTAATCAAAGCCTTCGGGGAAAAACCTGTGCACCAGGGCACAGAACGCCAGGCCATCTGCCCAACTGGATGAAAAATTCTGGATGTCCACCCCCTATTTCCAGACAGAAAGACACTCTTTCACACTCCTGCCGTGTTACTCTCACTGTGTGACTCCGGAGCAAGCAGTAAACTCGATACAGAATGTACAGTAAATGAAAGGTAAATGTATTCATTACATAACTAACAACACAATCAATTATGTAGTTATGTACGTATGCAGTTATGCAACATATGAATAATTATGTAATGTGATGAGAATGTATAGCAAACCCACAAAAATAACTCTTAATTATTCTAAAGGTTAGCTTATGATTCATAAGAGAGAATAAAATATGCTCCACAGACGGATTATAAAGGCTGAGGACAGAAATGGTAGGTGCCGTTATTACTGTAGAGGTCACAGTAATTTTACCTCCCCCCCCTGCACTCGCCTCGTATGGTTCAGTCTTGGCTCTGCACCAGTCCAGCAGCATCTGTTTGACGTCTTTGGTGTTTGGACCGCCGAGCGCTGAGCTGCGGGGAACTCTGACCCCGACAGCTGGGGAACGGGCCGGACTGTGTGGAGGAATGAGACAAGGAGATGAGAAATGAGGACGTATTTAAAAGGAATGTTCAGCCGGGCAGTGCTGAGGGGACGGTCAGTGGACGCAGGCAGACATTTCCAGACAGTGATGTCTCACTGGGAACTTTTACTATACCTGATTGATCCACTTACAAGAGCTAGGCTAGTCTGGGAGCAATACAGGATTGCTGGAGCACCGGGGGGAACTGAACCTATGACCTTCTGGTTGCTGGCTCACACTTGCTGGTTCACACACAGTTGTACTAAGAACACTCACTAAGTACTAAGAAGTACTCTCCTTAGGGGTTCTTTGGCTCAATACAATAGTAGGCCCCCTTTTTTGGTGCTATACAGAACCACAGAACAAATAGGATTCTCAAAAGAACCATAGACAAGGTTTACTATAAAAGTGAAATTGAACATTGAACCAGACAAATAAATATTTAAGCATTTAACTTCACTGACATGGTGGTTATATACACCAATCAGCCATAACATTAATACCACATGCCTAATATTGAGCATGCCCCCCTTGTTGTGCCACCACAACAGAGCTGACCATCCCAGCCATATCCCTCTGAAGGTGTCCTGCTGTGGTCTCTGGCACCAAGACATTAGCAGCAGATCCTTCAAGTCCTGTAAGTTGTGAAGTGAAGTGGGACCTCCATGACCTTGTCAATGGTTCACTGGTTATCCATCCTTGGAGAGCTTTTGGTAGGTACGGACCACTGTGTACCGGGAACACCCCACAGTTTGGTTCTTGTCAAAGTGTCTCAGATTCTTACGCTTGTCCATTTTTCCTGCTTCAGCACCTTCATCACCTTCAAGAACTGACTGTTCACTCGCTGCCTAATATGTAGATCCTCCCCTTAACAGGTGCCACTGGGGGCAGATCATCAGTGTTATTCACTTTACTTGTCAGTGGTATTAATGTTATGGTATGTAAATATATATATAAACTGCAGAACTACATTCTGGGGTAACCTAGCGAGTGTAAGCCAGCAACCAGAAGGTCATAGGTTCAGTTCCCCCAGGTGCTCCAGCAATGCTGTATTGCTCCCAGACTAGCCTAGCCTGAAAAATCACTAGTTTCCCATGTAAGCGGATCAATCAGGTATATATATATATATATATATATATATATATATATATATATATATATATATATATATATATATATAGTAATTTGTCATTGCTCAAAAAGGTTATTATGTTTTAACATAAAATAATTGAATAATTAAATAATGAAATTATGTTGTAATATTATATATATAAAATATTTTTGGTATTGCAGTTCAGAATATCTCCAGTAGGTGGCGAACTGAAAGCTGCCACACACCAGTCAAACGCTTTCTGTTTGCTGATGCTAACAGGCCTAGCATACTGTGTAAGGTATGCAGCCTACCGAGTGGGGATCCATCAAACCCCGGCCTCCTGCTCCTGCTCTCTCCCTCTGAGAGCTGCTATACTGAAGCTGATTCGCTGATTCGTGACTCATGAATTACGGTTTGGGAAGCAGTGCCCCTTTAAAATGGATAGACTTGGGGGATTTGAGTGATCCATTGGACTAAGGGGCTTCCACTGTGACCCAAGGATAGTGGCTCAAATCCGGGGTCTCCATGCTGTCTGCCATCAGTAGCTGGAGCCAGAGAGAGCACAATTGATCCTGCTCTCTCAGGATGGGTAAACGGCTCGCTCCCTCTTCCCAAATCACTCCGGTGTGATGCTGGCCGGCACGGGTGTCTGCTAGCCAATGCTAGCCATTGGTCTTGCTGTTGCATCAGCAGCGGTTCGAAAAGGGGCAATGGGTGGTTGCGCAGGTGTCAGTCTTCACCCTACTATCGAGTGGGTTGGGTAATATCAGGGAGGAAATAGGGGTAAGAAATGATTGAAGACTGGCCTTCACTGTCTAACACACGACTGCTACCAGCATCCGAGTTGCAGTAAAACTCCCACCTGGCCGGTGCCTGAGGGCTGGAACCTGCTGCTGATGGATTTGGAGGCTTTGTCAGAGCTGCTCCTGCTCAGGGAGAAAACAAGAAGATCAACACACCCCAGAATAGAGACAGACGGCAGAAATTCAGAGAGTGACTGACTAGGGGATGAACTGAGAGATGATGCAGGTCCAGAGCTGTTTCCAGTGAACATTTATAGCAGTGTTCTAACCTGCTCTAGTGTACACTAAATGGACAAAAGTATTGGGACACCTGCTCATTCTTTGTTTCTTCTGCAATCAATGTTTTTAAAAAGTTGGGAATCGAAGTATCTATCTCTACTCTCCAGGGAAGAAGGCTTTCTACTAGATATTGGAAGAGCATTGCTGTGAGGATTTGATTGCATTTTGATTGAATGTCAACACCCCACTTTATCATCCCCAACTTATCCCAACTCATCCCAAAAGTACTGGATGGAGCTCCACCACTATCATTCCAGAGAACACAGTTCTTCCACTGCTCCATAGCTTATTGCTGAGGGGCTTTATACCCCTCTACTAGCCCATTATTTATCTGCTCCAGAGGGTCCTATTCTATTGGCAGTATTTCTAGCATGTGCTTGAACTGCTACACAGTCCGGTACTGGTGCTTTACAGCTCTCTAGCTGATGCTTGGTTTGGCATGGTGAGCATGGGCTTCTGTAAGTGTGTGTGTATGTATGTGTGTGTGTGTGTGTGTGTTGTAACCTCTGTGGCAACAATGGGTGCACCCTAAAACAAGGAAACCTCTCATTAGAAATGATCAGTGAGTATCGAGTGTGTGTGTGTAAGCCTTTTGATGTGATGGAAACTCACTGTGTGTGTGTTGCTGGGTGCTGCCCGGTCCGTTTGCCGGTTTCTGGCCCATGTTCTGTCCAGCTGGGCTGTGTCCAGCACACACACCCCGCTGACGCAGGTCCTGCTGACGCTCTGCCCGCTCACGGTCCCGCTGCTCTGAAGGTCCAGACAGGAACAAACACACACGTCCGTGTGAGGGGACGCCGTAAACAAGATGTCACAACTCAGTTTCTCAAAGCGACCTGATAAACAAGCCCACCATCAGGACCGAGCCACTCAGAACATGTTATGACAACATCTGTCCTGAGGAGCTGAGGAGCTCTTACTGCTATTGTGGTTAATGGCTGTGATTCTGCCAGTAATGCTCCGGCCCTTCATATGAAATGACCACTGCTCTGAGCAGTGTGGAGCTGCTGGCCATGTTTGGTCAGTAGTTGAGTGATATGACCTTCACCTCACCCCGCTTTTTCTTCAGCAGCTCTCTCATGGCAGCACGAATCATTCTTCTTTCCTCAAAATCCGCAGCCTTGTCCAGCTAACACACACACACACACACACACACGCACACACACACACACATATAGTATAGTTAACCTTTTGAACTGTCTGTTCACATAGTTATAATGATTACTGAATACATTATAGTGCATACTAAATAATTCATAGCGGATGCTGAATAATTCAGAGTAAAGACTAAATAATTTAGACAGGATACAAAACAATTCATAGTAAATAGTGAATAATTCATAGTGGATATTGAATAATTCCTAGTACATACAGAATAAATCATTGAGGGTACTAAGTAATTCATGGAAGGCACTACATAATTCATAGTGGATACTGAATCATTTATAGTAGATACTAAACTATTCATAGCGGATACTAAATAATTAATTGCGGATGCTGAATAATTCATAGTGGATAGTAAATAATACATAGTGGATGCTGAATAATTCATAGCGGATAGTTAATAATTTATAGTGGATGCTGAATAATTCATAGCGGATAGTGAATAATTCATAGTGGATAGTGAATAATTCATAGCGGATGCTGAATAATTCATAGCGGATAGTGAATAATTCATGGAAGGCACTAAATATTTCAAAAGTGGATACTGAAAATTTCATAATTGGTATTAAATACTTTGTAGTAGATACTAAATAATTCACAGTGGATAGTGAATAATTCATGGTGGATAATGAATATAATGAATATATATATATATAATTCAACATATATACTGCATAAACAATAGTAGTTACTGAATAATTGATACTAGATTCTCAATCATTAATAGTTGATAAAGCTTTCTAGCAGATGCAGAAAAAAGTGTGTTATATTAAATAAATAATAAATATTAAAAAGTGTTACATAGCAGATGGATCATAGAGAATATTGAATAATTCATGGTAGAAACATAATAATTGTCAGGGGTTTCTTAATAATTAATAGTAGATAACAAATGATGGATATGGTAGATTAGTATAGTAGATTCATAGTGGATATTAAAAAAAACATGGTAGGTAATAAATGATACATCTAGAATTTAAAGAATTTTGATGAACAGTGATCCAGATGAAGTGATCCAGATATTTTCTTATCTGCATTACACACACACACACACACACACACACAGTTAATGGTTAATGGTAATCAGTTTAGGTGTGATGTGAAGTCACTCGGTCTCGCTGAGCTCATCACATCACAGTTTTAAGTGCGATAAACTAAAACACATTGTAAGTTTATCTTTTTCTGTATGCATCACACACCCACACACCCACACACACCCACACACACACACACACACACACACACACACACACACACACACACATACACAGAAATTGAACACTTGCCCAAACATTCTCATTCCAAAAAAGGTGCTGTAATCCTGCTGACTGCTGCACCAGTGTGTGTATGAGGACAGCCTGTGTGTATGTGTGTGTGTGTGTGTGTGTGTGTGTGATGTTTGCTGTTCTCTCTCACCATGTCATTCAGCACTTGTTCGTCCTGTATGGTGGCGAGCTGCTCCTGGGTTAGTGCACATGCACTGACCACCTTCCCCTCCTTTTCACTGTCCATCCTTCCCTCCTGACGGCTGTGAGGGAGAGAGCATGAGGGAGGGAGGAGGAAGGAGAGTGAGGGTTCTAGTCTAGTATTATTTAGAGTTCTCCTCAGATCAACACCTGGTTTGGTGGTAAATCAGGGCTTAATGATGGTAAAACAGGTGAGCTGCTGCTGCTGCTGCTGCTGCTGCTGCTGCTGCTGCTGATGATGGAGTTGAACACATCCTCCACGCTGTGCTGGCTGGACTGGGGGGCGTCCAGGAGAACCCTGGAGGAACCGAGCTCTGTTCTTCAGACTAGCTCACCGACAAGATCTCACTACTTTCTTTCTTCAGAATGAGAAACTCTTGTTTCTCCTTTTTACTGGATTTATGTTCAGCTGCTCTATCTGTTCTGATGAGATCTGGAGCTTCTGCAGTAAAACTGTAGTAGAAGTGTATAAGTCCTGAATGGACTAATGGGCCAAATGTCCTGTTTTAGGTTTGAACTCATGGGCTTGGGGCAGTTTTCCAGAGGCTCTGATAAACTGTGGTGAATTCAGTGCGTTCCAGCCTCACAGCGAGCAGCTGAAGGACTTAAATGGAAGAGCTGCTATCAGAGGCCGACCCCAGGGTAAACACAGAGTGTGTTCGTTTGGGCTGAAATAGCGCAGGGATACAGGCCTGTAACTCAAGTGTTTCGCCTGTAAAGACAATTGATCCTAATACCCTCACACACAGAGCGGCCCTGGACCATAACACACACTCTGAGCCACCCTGAGAGTCTGCGGAGTGTCCACACTGTAAACACACGCTTTTAAAATATGTGTGTTTATAACGAGCTTCTGAAATCCTTCAATAACACCCTCAGCTCCTGCAACTCGTACAGTACTATCAAATACAGTGGCCATAAAAACTGTATCTCAGCACACTATATGTCCAAATATTTGTGGACACCCCTTCTAATGAATGCATTCAGCTACTTTAAGCTGCACCCATCACTGCACACACACACACAGCTTGTCTAGTTTTTGTAGAGAAGTACTGCCAAAAGAATAGGACCATCTGGAGCAGATCAACAAAAAGTTGACCCAAATAAACATAAAGACGGAGGTTAGTGGTCAAAATGAGCTGTTGGTCAGTAAAGGTATTGAGATTGTTGCTTCGAAGACACAGAACACATTTAGTAGACCCCAGTTAGAAGAACACAGTTAAAAGAGCACAGTTAGAAGAGTAAAATTAGAAGAGCACAGTAAGAAGAGTACAGTTAGAAGAGCACAGTTAGTAGACCCCAGTTAGAAGAGCACAGTTAAAAGAGCACAGTTAAAAAAAAACAAAAGAGTACAGTTAGAAGAGCACAGTTAAAAGAGCACAGTTAAAAAAAACAAAAGAGTACAGTTAGAAGAGCACAGTTAAAAAAACAGAAGAACACAGTTAGAAGAGCACAGTTAAAAAAACAGAAGAACACAGTTAGAAGAGCACAATTAAAGGAGTACAGTTAGAAGAGAATAGTTAGAAGAGCACAGTTAAAAGAGCACAGTTAAAAAATAGAAGAGTAAAGTTAGAAAAGTACAGTTAGAAGAGCACAGTTAAAAGAGTACAGTTAGAAAAGTACAGTTAGAAGAGCACAGTTAAAGGAGTACAGTTAGAAAAGTACAGTTAGAAGAGCACAGTTAAAGGAGTACAGTTAGAAGAGAATAATTAGAAGAGCACAGTTAAAAGAGTACAGTTAGAAGAGCACAGTTAAAGGAGTACAATTAGAAGAGCACAGTTAGAAGAGTACAGTTAAAAGAGCACAGTTAAAAAATAGAAGAGCACAGTTAGAAGAGCACAGTTAGAAGAGTAAAGTTAAAAGAGTACAGTTAGAAGAGCACAGTTAAAGGAGCACAGTTAGAAGAGTACAGTTAGAAGAGCACAGTTAACGGAGTACAGTTAGAAGAGAATAGTTAGAATTGCACAGTTAAAAGAGCACAGTTGGAATGGTACAGTTAGAAGAGCATTGTTAGAAATGCACAGATAAAAGAACACAGTTAGAATTGCACAGTTGAAACAGCACAGTTAGAAGAGCACAGTTAAAAGAGTACAGTTAGAAAAGCATAGTTAGAAAAGCACAGAACACAGAATTGCAGTTAGAAGAGCACAGTTAAAAGAGTGAAGATAAAAGAACACAGACATGCACAGTTAGACAAGCACAGTTAGACAAGCACAGTTAAAAGAGTGAAGATAAAAGAACACAGACATGCACAGTTAGAAGAGTACAGTTAAAAGTACAGTCAGAAGAACACAGTTAAAAGAGCACATTAATAAGAACACTGTTAGAAGAACACTTTTAAAAGGGCACAGTTAGAACACAGTTAAGAGAGCACAGTCAGAGGAAGGTTTGGGTGCTGATCTTTTCTGCGAACTCCAGACACTGTATGGATTTGACTGATTAGATAAACCAGGTGCAGATGTTTAGATGTTTGTCATGGCCCAGGTAAACAGCTGTGTATACTGCCACTGTCACACCAAATAATACATCTCCAATATCCCACAGCCTCGATTCAGTTACAGCAGAACACCAGCGTAATAACTCATCACCACGCAGTTACAACACAGTTAGAAGAAGATGAGTCACGGCTAATATGAAGATACACAATACAATACACACAATCAGCCTTACCACACACACTATTCACAATAACCCACGTCCCACACACACCTCTAAAAGCTAGCGATGTGCGTTGGTGTCTTTGTATAAACAAGTGTGGTTGGGTCTATTTACTATGAGTGTGTGAGTATAATGATCCCCGTTCTTCTGCTCATGTACCATTTCAATATCTATATATATAGGGACAAAAGTATTGGGACACCTGCTCATTCATTGCTTCCTCTGAAGAGTGTATCCTGCTTTTGGAGTTGGAGTAACTGTCTCTACTGTGCATGGAAGAAAACTTTCTACTCAATTTTAGAGCAGCATTGCTGTGAGGAACATCTAGTGAGGTCTAGGATGTTGGATGACGATCACCACCCCACCCCACCCCAAAAGTACTGGATGGAGCACCTCCATAATTCCCGAGATTACAGTTCTTCCACTGCTCCACAGCTCCTCGATGCTGGGGGGCTTTATACCCCTCTAGCCCACGCCTGGCATTATTAGGCAGCATGGAGCCAATAGGGTCATGATGTTGATCTGCTCCAGAGAGTCCTATTCTATTGGCAGTACTTCTTCTCTACAGGGACTAGACAAGCTGTGTGTGTGTGTGCATTTGCACATCTGTGTCAGCAATGGGTGCAGCTTAAAGTAGCTGATTGCATTGATTAGAAGGGGTGTCCACAAACTTTAGATTTGACTAATATATCTATAATCTATAAGCAGTGCTCGTATAGATGGCTTTACTATATGTAATCTATAAGTGTTGCTCTGTAAGTATTGCTGCTGCAGAAGCTGAAGGTGAAGGTGCAGAAGAAGGTGATGGAACTCACCTGGCCCGCGACGGTGCGACGGCGCGAGAGCGTGTGAGTGTGTCTGAATCCCAGACGAGGTCGTTTGGGATCAGGAGAGTCCAGCCGTGTGAGCTGTCGTCTTTAACACACACTCAACTCTCCGAGTTTTTCACTGTGGGACTTTTTAGAGTACTCCACAAACCCCTCCCAGCCTGAGCCTCCGCCAAGGACGAGGAGGAGGAGGAGGAGGAGGAGGAGGAGGAGGAGATGGAACAACTGAGTGATATGAGAGAGAAATAAAGAGTCTGCATCAGGCTGTCATTTTTTTTTTTTTTTCCTAAATTGTAAGTAATTATAAGTGCTAGATAATATTAAACAGCCATAACATTAAAACCACCTGTCGAATACAGTGCAAGTCCCTCTTGTGCCACCAAAACAGCACTGACCCATCGAGGCATGGACTCCACAAGACCTTGTGTCTCGGTGTCCTGCTGCGGTATCTAGACACCTTCAGATCCTTTAAGTCCTATAAGTTGTAAGATGGGACCTCCGTGAGCATCAGTGAGAGCCTTGGGCCTCCATGACCCTGCCGGCAGTTCACCGGCTGTCTTGCCTCGGAGCACTTCTGCTAGGTGCTGGCCACTGCGTACCAAACCGGGAACACCCCACAAGACCTGCTGCTGATGTTATGGAGGTGTTCTCACCCAGTCGTTGTCTAGAACATTACAGCTCACAGGCTTTTTTGGCTTGAATGTGGTTTAAGCACCTGGAAGGTTTGAGGGCTGCTGAGCTCTGACATCACAAGTGGAGAAATGAGGGTCTCTGGCTTCCTTCCCATACTGTCACTGAGGTTTACACGTGCAAATGGCTTGGCCTTTATTGAGTGCCAAAGAACATCTACAAGCCTACGAGTGGAGTGTGTGTGTGTGTGTGTGTGTGTGTGTTTTAGTTTCGGCAGATGTACATAATGATTATGTAATCAAGCCATGTGGCCGAGGGAGGGAGGGAGAGAGAGAGAGAGAGAGAGATAGAGAGAGAGAGAGAGAAAGAGAGAGAGAGAGAGAGAGAGAGAGAGAGAGAAACACTGCCTTATTAAGGCAAAGCAGGAAAGTCATGGCCTGACTGTAGCTCTGCTGTTTACATGGCCATATCCTCTTCTGTTCTGGGACCCGAAGACAAAAATCAAACACACACACACACACACACACACACACACACACACACACACACATATATATATATACACACATCCTTCCATCACTCTCACAAGGCCAAAGTACTCCATCTTAGCACTCGTCAGAGTTGTGCGGAGTACACACTGTTAAAAGCACCATCATTGAGATCATTGAGGAACCTT